>NC_045795.1:25829013-26116513 GCF_009873245.2 Balaenoptera musculus
TGTGATGCTGATTGAGTTAATGTCACTCTAGAGTGCGGAAAGATTCCTGGCGTGTTGTATGTGCTGTGTATGTGTTACTTATTGTTGGTCTTTCTTGCTACTTAGGACTCAACGCCCTCCAAGACCTGACTCCACCCTGTCTTCCTGCTCCTACTCTGGGTTTCACCTTCTTGCCCCCTCCTCACACTCACCTGTTCAAACCCCCTCAAGCTTTTCAGCACCAGCTGGTATGCCCTTTTTTTTCATAAAATCTTCTCTAATCCTCCCCACCTCAATGAAAATGAATATTTTCCTCTTTGGGGTTCCAAAAATACTGAAATCATACCTCCATAGTCGCACTTAACGGTTTTTGGAATTTGTCATATAAAGATGGCTCTCTGTTCCCACAGGCCAATGGTTCTTAACCAGGGGCAATTTTGTCTCCCAAGTAGGGTGACCAAGTCATCCTGGCTTTCCTAGAACTTTCGTAGTTTTAAAAATGAAAGCCTTGTGTCTCAGTAACTCCCTCAGTCTCAGGCAAATTGGGACATGTGGTCATCCTACCTCCAGCGGATCCTTGCATTGTCTGGAGACATTTTTGTTGTCACAGCTTGGGGGAGGGGGATGCTTCTAGCATCTAGTGAGAAGAGATCACCCCCACCGCAAAGATGATCTGGCTCAAGATGTCAGTGATTCCAAGGTTGAGAAATCCTGGCAGAAGCGATTACTCGTCTCTGTAACATTTAGGTGAGAGATTGCTGGAATTACAATGAATGAACTTAAATTTTATCTTCTAATACATATTAAATAAGTATTTATTTATTTCCTGAATTTTTTTTGTACCTTATGAGGTCCTCTCTGTATAGTTACAAAGAGATGATATTTGGCTACCTATCCTTTATGAATTTCTAATATGATTGGGACACAAGAATAATATTTTGGGGAAAATGAAAGAACAATTCCAGGCAATAAACAAGTAAGTGTAAAGCAATCACAACAAACAATATGTATTTGCAGAATTTGAAGAGGGGAGAGAATGCCAAAGGAGAGAAAGAATGCCATTATCCTAAGCTACATGTTTAGTGCTTCCAGCTCCCAAATCATATCACACGGTTTCAAATCCCATTTGCTAAGGGTTTAATTGTGTACTTTGCACAAACTCAGGTTCACAGAAGATCAGGGAAGGAGCCCTGCTTTGCTCTGCTGAAGCTCTGTTTTGTACCATTCCTTCTCGGCTGTTCCCTTATTCCCCTTATTTGGTTAATATCCCCCAAATCTCCCAGGCTAGACACCTCAGAGTTACCTTTAACTGCTAGTCTCCCATTACCACCCTGCCCCCTTGCTTGCTAGGTTTTATCAATTCCACCTCTGCTGTGTCTTGGTTTTCATCTCCCACCCACTCCATTTCCCAGATACATTTTCAGTTCAGCCTCAGTTAACACACTCCTCATAGATGTTCTTCCTTCAATCTTTCTCTTTTCCCACCAGGACAGTATTCCCTGTACACAGAGAATAAGACTCTCGGTTTCAAGATACCCTTCTATAATGTACCCACAGATCTAAAGTTTCCATTCTTTCCAATCCCAGATCAAATACTTTTTCTCTTTTTTTCAAAATCTTTTATCTAGAAGGAATAGTCCCCTTCTCTCAACTTTTGTGACACCTCCCTTTTATTCATTTAACGCCTTTTATATGTAATATAATTATTTGTTTTTATCTTGTCCAGATTCCTCTGTTTAAATTCTGTATCTTTTCTAATCCCAGCAGCACCTTTACCAGAGGGTTTTAGGACATGAGACCATTGATCACCATTTTTGAGTAAATGGTGAAGGTAGAGATGAAATGAGCCTTTCTCCTTTCCCTCTCCCCTTTCCAGAGACCCCTGGATTCCAGCAGTTCCTACAACTGCTGACAAAAAAAAAAAAAAAAAAACGGCTACTCATCTCATCTAAAAGAGATGGAGAAATTTTATCCTGGTTCATAAGATTAACAACAGGACAATGGCCACACATCTTTTGGGTCCTAACAATGGGCAAAAAGCGACAACTTCCTTCCAGGCGATGCTGTCTGCTGGCCACCTGAGTTTCCTCTCCCAGTTTCCTGAGGACTGCCTTTGTCTTTGCAGGACAGCTACTGCTGGAGATCTCAGTGCTGCCTTCTCCAAGTCGTACCCTGATCTGTGTCTGGCTACTGGTCACTATTGTGTGTGTGTATGTGAAATACATGCCCCGAATGTTGGGAATGAAAGACTGACATGTGAAAAGGGGCTCCATACCATGCAGGTGTGACCATAAACATTAACTTCGTGGATTTCTTATCTCTACCACGTTTGAATTCTACTGACTGTATATGCTGTGTGTTGTGAATGTAAAATAAAAAAGACTGTCAATTTACCTTTTTGTAAGTACAAATCTATAGGAATGACAGGGAGAGGAGAGGAGAGGAGAGGGCTGGCCTCAAGATGTCTGGAAACAGTGAAGAGCAAAACAGTTTAGAACAAGAAATTGTCCCAAGTTCCCAAGAAAGTAAAACTATATTTGGAAGTTATTAATAAATAGCATGTCCATGCCATATAATAAAAATATATGAACATCTCCTAATTTAAAGACATAAATAAAATCTATCACTTACTCCTTAAGGAAACTTTAAAATAAACTAACCAGGAATAAATAAGATGCCTGGTAAATAAGATGGAGAGTTCCAATGCTATTTGCAACCGAGATCCAATATTAACTTTAACAATGGAATATTAGAAGAATTCCTACTTAAATGAGGGTAAAACACAGAGCTCATTCTTACCATAATTTTATAACATATATTTTGGAATAGGAAGAAACAAAGTCAGATATAAAACAAAATTTAGAGGACAACTTTGGAGAAAATATATGATGATTTACAGATGATTATTTAATGATAACTTAAAGATTCAACCACTAACTGCTATAATTTATAAATAACTTGAGTAACTTACTCAAATATAATGTCAGTCTATGCAAAAATCATACTGTATAAGCCAATGGTATACAGTTAGGAAAGACAAAGAAATACACATTAGTGACAAAGAATATGCTGCCTTGGAAAAAAAAATCTATAAACAAGAGATATATGGGACTTATATAAAAAATAAACTATATTTTATTGAATAGTTTAAAGAGAAGACTTGAATACATAGGGAATTACAACATGTTTCTAATTAGGTTGACTAATATTGCAAAGACCTCAGTTATTTCTATATTAACTTTGGTTTAACACAGTTCCAATTATTTTATACAGGAGTAGAACAGCATAAGATGATTCTAAAATTCTTCAGAAACTATAGATCAACACTAGAAAACTAATTTTTTACAGGAAATTGTTGTTTTTGGCAGCGGGAAAAGGTAGCTCAACCAGAGAGATAATATTTATGTCACTATTCTTCAATGTGATACTGACACAAGAATATATGAGCACATTATGAGAAATAATCTCAATTAGGTATAGATATAGATACTAGATATAGAAATGTAATATGTGATGGAGATAATAAAAATAAAGGAAAACACAAGCATTAGTCTATAAATGGGGCTGTAAATTTGACTCTTTAGAACATTTATTAATCTAGATTCACACTTCAAAAAATATACCAAAGTAAACTGTAGATAGATTAATGAGTTAAACTAGGTTTACTAAAACATAGCCATTGCTAGAGTATTACAAACATAATAAAGTGGAGATCACTTATGATATGTGGGATTAAAGGCATTTTTTTCTTTATCTTCTAAAAATTTTCATACTTCCTGATTTGCCATGCAGTGTTTATTAAAAATAAATAATAATTTTTCATTTAAAGGAACAAATAATCTAGAAAGGACATTGGTGATAGTATTTATAATATGTATCCATTAATATTAATTAATACTTACCAATTAATAATGAATAATTTAATGTTATTTATTAATTATGTATATGTCTTCTTCAATATGTGGGCAGGACTGTGCCCTTATTGACAAATGAGAAACCAAAGTGGAGTCCATTCTTTATGTTGGCTGATCAGCCATCCATCTTGCTGCTTTAGATCCTATTTAGGCTTCAAAATAGAGGTCATCATACTGGGTCTTTTGTACTGAATCCAGGTCATCCAACACTAAATGCAGCACATGGAGACTATGCTATGAAAATATAAAGAGTGGGAGTGGGGTGGGGAGAGGTGAGATTCATTGTTAATTATCCCATTGCAAAAGAAACCAATGAGTGAAATAAGTCAGACAGAGAAAGACAAATACTGTGTGATATCACTTATATGTGGAATCTAAAAAATACAACAAACTAGTGAATGAAACAAAAAAGAAACACGAAAAAAAAAAAAAGAAGCCAATGACTACTACCCACACAAATTTTTAAAACCATAGCTCAGCATATTTGTTGCCCAAGAAAGTTCTGGAAGCCAAAAGAGATGAAAGTTACCTGGAAAAGTTTCACTGACTGTGGATGGACCTGGATGGACCCAAAACCACGGAGTCTTGGTTTTCATAGAGAAAGGATCTGTGTTCCCATATTTTACCCCATTCTTCCTGAAACTTGATCAAACCCACAAATGGGACTCTGAGATAACGTGGAGGAGCAATGTGAAATGCTATCTTTCCATTTTAATGGGGACTCACCAATGAGATGGAGGTGGAAAGGAGGCATGCCGTTTCATATGATTTGATACTCACTATTCTTCCTTCCCTAAAACCCAAATATTCAGCTGAATGCCTTAGGACACATATCTGCTATAAATTCATTTTTTATCTCATTTGTCTGAGATCTAAGCTTCCTGTGGAGGTCCAAGATCAAAGGATCGGATTCCTTCTGATGTCGGTGCTGACATATAATGTGTGCTGACTTAGTTCTGTCTATAACCTCACAGTGGGAAGTGGCCAGCCTCCCTCGGCACCTTTACTCAGTGCACTCTCATTTCAGCTGGGGAGTCTGTCAGCTATGTTGCTGATTGGAGCTGCCATGTAAATAATTCATGGGAGATTTTTAAATGGTTTTGGGCCTGCAAAGGAAAGCTACACTCGTGTTAGTCTTTTATGAATAGATGCAGACCTGAAGAACAAGGGGGAATAGATTTCCAAAGACGGTCTCTCAAAAACAGAATAACAATACCTTCAATGGATTGAAAATAGGTGACTTGCAGTGTTTGATTCCCCTTACATGAGATGGTATTGGTTGTACAAAGGGATAAAAATTCAAAGCCCTTCTGCCTTTTTAAACTTTGCTTCTATCTGACAATTGATTATTCTTGTTGTTTGGTTATTTGCTGATCTTGATAAACTATATCTTTTCCTCCTGGTGGGAGCGGTAATTATAGAGATGACACCAAGCTCAATACTTGGCATAGGATTGGGCTTAACAGAGGGGCAAGGTTAATGGCAAAAAAAGTTCCTTCCCTGAAGGAACTCAAAGTCCTAAGAGGAAGATGAGACTCTCGTACAAGGAAAGGTGTCCAAAAATAGAAAGAGTTGCCCAAGTCAAATGAGAAACTCCAGCCAGCAAGTATTGAGGCACAATGCAATGTAGTTTGAGCTGTCAAGGAACAGTTCTGGAAGGATTTGAAGATCCCATAGTGAGACTAGGATAACCTGAAAGCTCTAAGCAAGAGAATTATCCCATAGTTAGAGGACCATGGCAGATACATGCTAGGCAAAAGGACTGTGGAAGAAGAGAGAGAAGATATGGATAATGTGGGCTTTGCAGAATATTAATTGACACATCATCAAAACTATATAAGGAACATGATTACTTTATCTTGTTTTACTGCTCCAAATCAAAAGTGTGTTATATATATTTTATATATAGAGAGAGTACTCATATTTATATTATGTTGCTATTACCTTCTTTCTTCCTCACCTCAGCTCCCATTCATTGTTAGATTAAATTGAGGTGGGAAATTGTTACCCTTTGCCTCAATACTGTCTCTTACACCATGATATAGACATGATGACTGTCTCCTAACACAAGCCAAGATGGGTCTCAGTAAACTAAGAGAGAAGCATAATACACAGGTTCATAAATTAACATCTACCTTGTATTTAAAACTATACACGTACAAAAAGTTCACATTATGCATTTGGTGGTGAGATATGAGATAAGCAGGGATGGGAAATGTCATGCCCCACTCTCATGCATGTATCCAGCCAGACTTTCTTCTTAACTCACTGCTATCTTAACTTTACACAGTATTGTGTGGTTCTCACAGTACAGACTCTGGAGCCACAAATCTTGACCTCTGTAATGTAAGTAAGATCTGCCATTCCTTTATATGTTGTCTTGAGAAGTTACTTAATCTCTTTGTATCTCAATGGCCTCCCTTCTAAGAGGGAGATAATAATAGCACTTACTTCACAGAGTGCTGGTAAGGATTAAATTATATATATGTATATATATGTATGTATATATGTATATATATGTATGTATATATGTATATATATGTATGTATATATTTTTATATACATACATATATATGTATATATGTATATACATACATATATATATAAAATATATGTATTTATATAAAAAATATATATATATATAAAAATTGGTGGCCAGCATGTGATAATTGCTATAATTGCTATATAAGTGTTACTTTAAATGATTATTATCCTTTCTCTCTTCAAAGAACACATACTGGAATGTAAAAGGATGAGTATCACTAACACAGAATAATTTTGAATTTCCTTTAATTTGTTTAAAAACAATAATTTAATAAAATTATTTAAAAAGTTGAACTATAGCATTTTATTGTTTGTAAAAATAGATTGATACATACCTCAACACTTAATGAATTATGAGGACGAGACATTTATGAGTTAGGAAATACTTTCTGAAGGAAGTGAGAAATTTGGGGAGGGGAGTAAAAGAAGGCAGAGAGTTTTGAAAGACAGCATGGAAAAAATATTTCAGGCCTAGGGTGTGTTTTCTTATAGGTTGGTAATTATATATACACACTCATATGGATATGTGTTTATTTATATATTTATATAAATATATATTTATATAAATATATATTTATATATATATTTATATATCTCTGCATATGTTTATATTTATGTTTTTGTAAAATCAAAAATATTTAAATGATGAATTTGGCATAAAAGCCAAAAGTATTAATAAGACTGGTTTTTAGAGCTCACATTTCTAAATACAAGTGTGAGTTAACCCACTTGGTAAGGTCTGACTCTGGCCTAATTTTCATATTTAAGCTGCCATGCTTACAATGAAAAATCCTGATTGACTTATCAACATCATAAAAGTTTTTTTCTGGGAAGCTATATTATCAAATTTGTGTTAGATAGTTAATATTAAATATCAGTTGGGCTTAGGATATCGTGTTTTTCTTTTTTTTTTTTCGAAAAAGTATGTATTCCCAAAGATATTTGGAAATTGATAAGGTGATATAACTCAAGCTTTAATTATTTGGAGATATCTTTTCAGGAATGCTAAATATGCAAAATGTGCAATCAGCTGATTGGGAAGTAGGTCTATTTCGTCTCCTCCTTCTTTTCTCTCACAGATTTGAGGATGAAGGTCATGCTGGGCAAGCTGAACCAGCTCCCCCATCAGTCACTGAATGGTGTGTCCAGAAGGAAGGTAAGCCGCCGTGCAGTCCAAGAGGAAGGTGGCAGCCGAGAAGAGGCTGAGGCCGCGGTGCCTGCTCCCAGCATTACCAGTGTCGCATCACAGGGGAACACCTGTGCTTTGGGCTCTCCTGCTCAGCAGGTGGACCTGCAGGAGACTGGGAGCTGGAAGGAGGCCCAGGAGCAGGTACTCCGATACCAGCTGTCAGGCCAAGATCAGCTGCTGCTGCCCTGCCCAGACCTCAGACGAGAGACGCAGCGACTGCAGGGCCGGAGTCGCCTGGGCAAGGAGCATGTCAGCCTGGGGCTGTCCCAGGAGAAGCCAGCCTCCTGCGGTGCCACCGAGGCATTCTGCCTCCATTCAGTACGTCCGGAGGCTGTTCAGGAGCAGCTGTGATCAAGGAGTAGTGAGGGCATCTGGGCTGAAAGTCATAATGTTCAAAATATATCTGGATCATGATGAGCAGGGGAGATGAGGCCTGACCAGTCTGGACACTAAGAAGGGAGAATATAGACTCTGAATTCTCTGTTTTCAACTTTAAAGTGGAAGACAGTCATATAAATGAATGTACATTGAAATGGTATCTGATACATCTTTTGTATTTATCACGAATCCTAGTCCAATGTCAGGCAAATAATAGGTTCCCAAATACTAGATAATTTTTTACTTGTTTTTAGCTTAAGCTGGTTATCTTTCTGATTTACCAATTTTAATAACGGTGTAATGCTGATTTATACCAGTAGGGGGTGGTATTAAGCTTCCTCTAGGATGATCACCCACAAAGCTTTGGGCTTCTCTTATTGAAGGGATCATGAAAAAGTCTGGTCTGCTACAGCTATTTCTGCAGTGTTGAAGCAAAACATTTCTTTTTCCTATGGGAATATTTGAAGGACAGGAGAAGACCCCGCTCCCTGGTCTGTCAGCCTTACCTGGCAACCACCTGGTTTTTCACAAGATGATTTTATTTCATGGCTTGAATTCAATCATTATTAGGAGCCCACAGTTGAGCAAACATACCAAGCTTGCACCTCATGAGTACTGACACATGGAAATTGAGATTCTCTTGGGCTTTGCTGAGATTTTAGTTGAGGACAAAATATAAAAATAGCAAGTTTGGGTAAGGAAATTGTCCATGGACCACAGTTATGTTTTTCAATAGTTCTTTCTGTTAATAACTGAGTCAAATTTACAAGTGGAAAAAAACTGTAGTGGGAGACTAGAGATGACCAAGTGGCCAAGTGGATTATCAGCTAACTTAATTATTAGAAAACTGCTTTTTTGGAGAAGATAGTGCATGGGAGAGATTACATCATGTGCAGCCTCTCTAGGCTGTGTGCTAGGGGTTCAGATGGAGACCAGAGCAGAGGGTTAGCTATGCTGATAAGTTGAGTAAGGATATGAAAGGCAGTTTCACCCAATTCACACATTTGCAGAGGGCCCATCTGTGTCCAAACTAACTGATACTTTAAGCAGCCTGTGTCCTTGGCTGTGGATCCAGAAGGTCTTATGCACCAAGGGAGTGAAGCCAAGACTGCAAAGGTGAAGAAAATATCTAGAAAGAACTTGCTCTGAGCTTTTCCCTAAATCGAAACCAGGATTTTCCAATCTCTGAAAGATGAAGGGGCTGTCCTATGTTTGAATTAGAGCAGAGGAAGGAAACACACTCTATCATGGCAGAATTTTAAACAATGATGTCCTGGAATTAGCCCTGGAGGAGGTATTAATGGCAGAAAGTCATCATCTGAGGGCATCAGCGGCAAAGTATGGCTCACTCTACCATGAGCTGGCAGGGAAGTTCTCAGCCCCTGTGTCCATTCTTTAGGTGTCTTGCAGACATCTCAGATCTTAAAGCTGCCCCTGAAAGGAGGTAGGCAGTCTTCTCTGTGACACTGTGTTGGATTCTCTGGGTCCTCAGAGAGCTGTGATCTTTCACTACAAAAACATTTCAGAAGTTAAGGCTTTTGAGGAGTAGAAAACTGCCCACGGGCTTCCCTAGTGGCGCAATGGTTGAGAATCTGCCTGCTAATGCAGGGGACACGGGTTCGAGCCCTGGTCTGGGAAGATCCCACATGCCGCGGAGCAGCTGGGCCCGTGAGCCACAATTACTGAGCCTGCGCGTCTGGAGCCTGTGCTCCGCAACAAGAGAGGCCGCGATAGGGAGAGGCCCGCGCACTGCGATGAAGAGTGGTCCCCACTTGCCACAACTAGAGAAAGCCCTCGCACAGAAACGAAGACCCAACACAGCCATAAATAAATAAATAAATATTAAAAAAAAAAAAAAAAAGAAAACTGCCCACTAAGGGTTTGTCTGTACATTCTCCCTTTCACCACCTCCAATTCCAGCCCAGGTGTCTTTCCTGAGCTCTATATTGTTTATCGAGCTGCCTACTGAGAACTTCCACTAGGTTATCCCACAGCCACTACAATGTTAACAGGGCCTAAAACCTGCTTCTCCTCAGGCTTGCCCTCACACAGTGCATGGCATGACCACATTCAGACTAGAAATCTAGAAGTCACCCACGACTTTTCCTTCTATCTAACCCTTCCCCAAAAGTCAGCTACCAGCTCTTATTTCTACACCTTCTTTACCCTTCTCCCAATCTCTACTATCTTCTTATCCATTCTCCATGTGCTAAACACTGATCTTTTTGGAAGGCAAGTTTGATCCTATGCCTCTGGCTGGGAACAACCATAATCGACCTATTAATTTTACCCTAGCAAAACCTAGGATCCCTGAGTCCAGAATGGACTCTTTGCGCCTGAACGGCAGCCAGAAATATCCAGAGTAACTTGCAGGGCTCTTGCATGTGTCACAGGATTTCAGAGTCTAGCCAGAATCCCCAGCCCATAGTTAAGGCAGTTCTTTTTTTCCTCCTCAAAAAATGGGAGAATTGGGTAAATTCTGGAAGCAAAGAGAAGAGTTCTTGGTTCCTTTTTGTCTGGAGATGAGTTGATTAAATAAAACCCCACTGTAGGACGACCCTAAACTTACTCAGACCATTAACATAGGGAACCCAGTAAGTGTTTCCCAGCAGTAACAAGCCTTACCCTTTATTCAAATAAGTAATTTTAAAATGTCTTGTTGCTGTGTAATTTCAAAGGACCTCTTCTTGCCTCCCATTTCTGATTTTCTATGTGTGATGGACTCCTTTCCTCCAAGATACTGAACAAACTAAAATTCTAGAGAGTTCAAAATTATTTGTAAATATTTATGGATGCTAAAGCTGAGAGGGATGATGGGAGCTAGGGTAGTTTCCACCATCTCTTGAGTTTTGGGGAATGTGTTCAGGAAAGGTACCAGACTCCGACAGAGCTTCGTGTGTTTCTCAGAGTGAGAGCCTGGGCCAATCTGACCAAGGTTGTGTCCTGAAGCAAACTTACCCATCTCATTGCCCAAAGAGGCTGCTGAGTACTGAGAGGCTTTAGTCTCTCAGGGACGTCCCCTTTCAAGGATTATTCAGTTGAATGACTCCCTTCCATCTAACAGTCTAACTCCAAAAGTATAAAATTACTATACATTGAAATGTATGCAAACTATACGCAAAAATGAGCATGGGGAAATTGAATGTAAATTACATGCAAATATTAATCAACCAAGCTTCTATAAAATGTCATGTACATGTCAATAACAGTCAAGGATTTTAATTAATTCTGTCATTTAAAATTCATGCATTTATTCCATATTTTGTTTCCAGAACTTATAATGTATTGTGTCAATTTTGAAAGAGCTATAAGCAGAAGGAATTACTCTGATGAGTGTAGAACCGTTGATTTCAGCTTACACTATATCACTGTGACAAATTACAGTTATATTTGAGAGGCAAATCACATTTCCGGAACTTAATATTTTAAAAAGCGATAAAACATTTTTTTATAATGTTAAATGAGGTTTAAATGGTTGAATACATAGATTTGGGTGTTTACAAGTATTCTTCTAGCCTTTTTTATCTTTGGGCCTCAAAAGACTGGGAATTTCTTTGCTTGGAACAATTCAAAAAAAGAATAGATTCTGCCCATAAATCTGGTCTGTTTTGAGACGGAAGATCTGTTTAACACATTATAGGACTTTCTAGAATTTACTGGGATTTGAATTGATTGCTCTATATCATCCCTCATTTCAGTCTCAAAATGACGACTCATTTATTATTATCACTATATCTTTTAACACTTAACATAGGATCGACCCTCTCAGAAGATTGTATCAATAGGTACCTATGCAATTGTACTATGCCATTTTATGTAAGGGACTTGAGCATCTGCGAATTTTGGTATCTGCAGGGGCTCCTGAAACAAATCCCCTATGGATACCGAGGGACCACTGAGGGTAATACGGTATCGTTAGCAGTTGGCACTATGCTAGATGGTAGACCTTCAGAACTTATCTTGCATAACTGAAACTTTGTGCCCCTTGACCATCACCTCCCCATTGCCCCCAGCCTCTGACAATCACTATTCTACTTTCTGCTTCTGAGTATGACTGTTTTAGATCCACATATAAGCAAGACCATATATTATTCATCTATCTATGTTGACTTATTTCACTTAGATAATGTTCTTTAGGTCCATCAGTGTTGTTGCAGACAGCAGGATTTCCCTCTTCTTTAAGACTGAGTGGTATTCCACGGTGGGTACTGTTTTAAGTCACTCAGTTGCGGTAATTTGTTACGCAGCTATAGAGACACTCTGGTTTCCCTGAACAAAAGGGGAGTCCAGTCCTCTTGTCTTGTCCTTGCTCCGGTCTCTTGGACGTCTCCTGATCTCTTTTTCAGTGGGCATGAATCACTTCCAGTCCCCCAGAAGCTTAAACCCCTCACTCGACCCGTAGATTACCCTGTGGGCATCTGGATGGCGTCAGTCTCGGTGCCTCTCTGGGTGTCCCACTGGCGCTCGCTCCTTCCAGGGTGGAGGATGCCGGCTCTCAGGTCCTCCAGACACCATGGATTTGTTCCCATCCTGGAACCACAAGATGGAAACAAGCCAGACTGTCCTTGTCTCCGTCTCTCCAGTCTGTCTTCTCATTTCCCAGTCTGTCCCCCCAACTAGATTCTGAAAAAAGTTATTTGCAGCATCCCCATCAGTTCCATGTGTGACAGGAGACTGATGTCAAGTGAGAAAATGAAATGTAAATTTTATTAAACACCCCCTCTCCTCTCTGCGTATCAATCCAGATTCCAGCCAAACATAGCAAATCAAATCCTGCCTATGCCCGGCCTCGGGGCACATGGAAAATCATTCTCCTTAATACCATTCCCTTCTAGTAAAATATTTTTCTGTTTGGTAAATGAAAATGGTAAATGCAAACCCTGTATTAATCCTAGTGAAAAGTATATCTTCAAAATGAACAGTTGAAGGAGGGAGCAGAGAAGAGATGAGGGGAGATTCGGGGGCAAAGGGGAAGAGGAAGGGGATTGGGAAAACAGAATTGTATTTAGCTGTGTCATGCACAGTCCTGGCTGCTGGCTGTGCAGGGATGCATATCCACAGAATAAATGCCGACATTCTTTGAAAGCTTGGACCATCCGGACATTTGTCTACTTGCTGTCCTGTCTCAGAGATAATAAAGATCTTAAATCTGTTACACTGGCTTGAAATTGCATTAGAAATATAGATGCTTCATTCTGGGTGTATGTGCACAATTACAGGCTTGTCTGGAATTTTGACAGGTGATGTCTGACTGTGTGTAGAGGAAAATCTTGATTTGGGGTCTTAAGTGTGATTAACTTAGTGGAAAAAAAAGCAAATTTTGATTGCATATTTATTGAAATAAAAATAACACAAAATTTGAACCAAAAGTGAACACTGAAAATACCACGACTACTTAAAATACACTCTCTATTTATCCAAATTCCACTTGACAAATTTAAATGAAAACTGTAAATACTGTTCTACGTTTTTTAAAAAAGAAGTTAATTTATTGAATCTATTTTCTTTTAATTTCCTCATTTTAAGTGGGTAAACTATTTTTGAAATGACATTTTGTCAAGAACATATCGGTATTTGGACCACCTGTTCTGATTTGCCTGAGACTGGAGGGTTTCCAGGATATAAGACTTTCAGTGCGAAAACCAGAAAACCCCAAGAAGTTCCAGGCATACCAGGATGAGTTGGTCACCCTAATACATTACTATTATAAATAATATAAAGTAGTAATCCGTTATACTCATAAATTATTAGTATTGTAGACTTTATTTTTGAGAAATGATTTTGAGCTAAATGAACTTATAGCTGTATCTGGAAGTGATTTCCTTGACTTGGTCAAACTTGGCAGATAGAGTTCAGGCTTCCAAAATAAGTGAGGGCACAACTCAAGCATTACACTTGATAGCTGAGAAAATGGCATTCTTATCCTTTTCTTTCCTTGTGGTTAAGCTTTAAGAACATTCTTCCTGATACAGCTATAAGTAATCAATATAAAGGAATCCGAGTTTTGCTTTTCAGAGGCTTAGGGATGTGCTAGAACAGAACTGATATTGCATAAACAAATGCCTCTAGTTAAAAGATAAAACCCAGTTTAGATACAATATTGCATTTAAGATCCGAAAATGTAAGTTAAGTATTGGGCTAAACAGTGCATTCGTTTCCCACCTAGCAGAGGTCTGACCCCTGAGGTCGATGGAGCTATGTTTAGAATTTTAAAATAATGCCACACTATTTTCTGCACAAGAAGAGAGTTTATATGGTAATGTAGAAATTTTAACTTGAATTATTGTATTGGAAGCCACAATCCTTGATTGCTTAACTAAATATATTTGATTTCTTAACTACTCTTCCTTTTTGGTATTTCTGTGTACTAATTAATTAAAATAGGGTACTTTGTTTTAAAAATGGGTACAAATTATATGCGTAAAGAGCATAAAAGCAGCACTAACTCAAGGCAAAATTGTGGAATCATTAACGTGTGTATTTTGGGTTTGCCCTGACCTTTGTCTTATTTTGTTTCTTCCAATCTTAGTCTCCACACCTTTGGTACTCAAACCAGCTCATACCATATGTATTTCAAGCTCCGGACCTATCATTTCTATATCCTTCCATCAAACTTACCTATCCAGTGACCCATTTTGTCTAGAATTTCTAGATAGTTTCACAGAATAATTCACACTAGTGTTTTAATGTTAGTTATATCACACCCCCTATGGTATTTTCACTTTAACAGATTTCTCAAGGCATGGCTTAAAGGAATAGATCTAAAGATTGAATTCCAGTAAGTGGAGAAGGCTATTTTAGGAGAGGTCCCTCAAATAACGTATTGATACTAGTGTCCTATTGCTGCTATTACCACAAACTTCCTGCCTTAAAAACACCACAAATTTATTCTCTTAAAGTTTTGGATGTCAGAAGTCTGAAATCAGTTTCAATGAGCTGAAATAAAAATGCTCTCAAGGTTGATTCCTTCTTGGGATTCTAGGGGAGGATCTGTTTCCTTGCCTTTTTCATCTTCTCATGGCTGCCTGTATTCCTTGGCTTGTGGACCTTCTTCCGTCTTCAAAACGCATCTCCAATGCCTCCTTCACTTCGGATTCTTGACTCACATCTAATGTTTTTCTGATCTCCCGCCTCTCTAAGGACCCCTGCAATTACATTTAGGGCCCATCTGGATAATCCTAGATAACCTCCTCATTACCCAGTCTTTAATTTAACCACATCTGGAAGTCCCTTTTGCTATGTAAGGTACATTCACAGTCCCAGGGATTAGGATGAGGATAGCTTTTGAGAGGTCATTATTCAGCCTCCTACAAATAATATTCTCTCTGGTTATTTATGTCTATGGTGAGGTTGGCTCTGTAGGAAGGAAACGCTATAGTGATGACAAACCCTATCCCTCCATGCAGCTGAGCATATAATTTGGGAACTGGGGATGGAGTACTGCATGGTGGTAACCACCAGCATCACATACCTTTGTGGTCCCTGTTGCAGTGAGAATGGAGAGGTCATAGAATGAAGCCCTTCTGTCCACTTCTGTCCAGTCCTTTCTAAGGCCCCCTCTCAGTGCTGCTGGGATGGGGTTATAGGAGCTTCAGGAAAGGGGCCACAGACACAAAGATCAAAGTAATTGGGCCTATTGGATCTTGAGGCAAAAGTGGTATGTTTTAATGCACAAGAAATCCAAGAGAGAATATTTATCTTTTTCTTTATACGTACAATTTTCCTTTCCTTTCCTTCCACAATTCATGTCCTATACATTCTTTGGGGCCCAGACAAGGTCTACCTCTGGTCTCCCATGCCCCCTGAGCTTTCCCTTGCCTTGGATTGTCTACACTGCCTTCCTTACAATACGAGGCCATACCCAGGTGAGGAGTGGCTGTTGACATTTTAGAGAATATGTCTGTTTCCCCAACCAGGTTATAAACATAGTGACAGCAGGGACCATGTCTCCTGTATCCGTGAGTTCTCCACCACACTCCTAATACAGTGACTTAGTAACAGAGTGGATGTGGATGTTGAATGAATGAGTATGGGAAAACTGTTTTCCTAAATCAGACTTGAGTCAAGACCTGTGCTTTCAGCACATTTGTAAATAAATATTTCTAAATATTTATGATGCTCTTAGGCAAAGAGGAGGAGAATAGTTGCTCAATAAATATGTGTTGATTGATCAATCAACAAATAGTTCCTTAAGTTCTACAGAAGGAAAGTTATTCTGGGTTCATTTTCATGGCATTGGCTAGCTTTATAGCCATTTTCCCCCAAAATTCTATGCCAAAATGGTTGAAGTTTTAAGTGTAAAACAAGTTTAGGAGGAGCTTACAATAATATTTTTCCCCTTCCTCTGCTCCTGGATAATGTGAGTTAAAAACAAGTACTTTATGCATATACCACATATAGTACTGTTTTAAAACCTAAGGTTTATATAATCACATGATGTTTCGTAAACCTTTGGTAGAGATACTATACCTTAAAGTCAATAATGTGTCTATTTCACTATCACACCCCTTTTAGATCTTTAATTTAATGCTACCTCAAAGCTCTGGTCACTGGATAAAAATATTTGTAACGAAGAAAAGGAAGATTAATATACTTAATAAATAAAAGCCTCTTAAAATTATTTAGGAAAAGATGACCATGGCCAAACCCCACCCCTAACTAAACTGGTAAACATACTGTTTACAAAAGAAAAAATACAAACAAAAATAAACATATAAAAAGGCTCATTTCAATGTGATCAAATGATGCAAATTCAAACAACAAGGTGACTCCACATTTCATTTATCCAATTGGCAAATACTTAAAGGATATGTAATACCCAGTAGATGGGAATACTCTTGGTGTTGGCAAAAATACTGCCTAATAAATGTTCCCATGTGGGGTGGCTGTCGGTATAAACTTTATAGAGGGCAATTTGATCATTATCAAAGGACTTTAAAATGTATATATTTGTCTCAGTGATTCAAAAATAAAAGTTTTACCTAAATAATTCATTGGAATATACACTGCACTTATATGCCAAAACAATTCCCCAAACTATTGACAAAAGAGAAGTAATTAAATTAAAAACTAAGTAAATGAGATAATTAAATTGATACAGCCATATAATTAAAAGACTTGGATTCATTAAAAATTATGTTTTCATATAATAATTGCATAAGAAATCCTTATTTTTCACTAGTAAGTCAAACATATAGGGTACAAATAGAGCATGATCTCACATACATTTGTATGTCTATCTTATGCCCATATTTATATATGTATGTACACGTGTTAACAAGAGTTATCTCTGAAAGATGGTTTTATTTGTATCTTACATTCTCTTCTTTGTTTTTGTTTTATTCAGAATTTCAACCATTAACAAGTTACCTTGTAATCAGATAAAAATCCAACAAGTTCTATTTAAAAAGGACTAGAGACCCCAGCCTCTGCACTGATAAACACCCCTCCCCACCACTAGCCTGGGAGGTGCCCACCTGCACAAATTCACTTTGTACTGGCTTGCCTCCCCCTTGTCCCCCCGTGGGAGAGTCAGCTGAAGAGGACCCAGCTGCAGCGTGGTGAGGCCCTGGGGAATATGCCAACCACGGAGGGGTCATGGAACCTGAGGTCCCTTGGCAAGCCTCTATTACTTCCTGCTTTTATTCCTCATCACCTTGGTCACCCTGGTCCAAAATTAGGATGAACATGGTCTTCTCATTGTGGTACAGCAGAGGGGTTTTCCACCAGACCCAGCTGGGGAAATGTTATTCTCATTGCTCTTCCCTCTGCAGTGTCCTGGCTCAGATGGGATGGAAGAAGTGTGCTTTACTGTGCAGTTGACAGAGGATGGAAGTGGCAATAACACGAGCGTTGACTAGACTCAATATTAGTGATGGTACTGGGGAGTCGTCCCGGCTTTGGGCTGCCTGAAGGCAGTGGTGATCCCCTGCTTGTCCTATCTGTCAGTCTATTTGATCTCCAAATGAATTGCTTTTGATAACAGCTATATAAATGCAGAACTGATCCGCTGGGCCTTCTTAAATGAGACTCCTCGCTTTCATCTCCCAGTCATTTCAAAAAGCAGATAGACTTGTTAGAGGTTTTAATGCAATGATTTATGTTTTATCTTGCCTGGTTTGAGGCAGCATTTATTTAGCACTAAATTCTTCCCAAGCTTCTATGTGAGGGGAGGCTCACATATGTTGTATGTTGAACATACAACATTTGGGGTTTCTTTTTTTAAAAAAATAACTTCAATAATATATGTTTTTCTCCTTTATTATGGTCAGGAAAGGCAATAAACTTTATTTTAAGGAAGGAGGGAGGAAACAGAAAAAGTCACCATACAAAACACTTTCATTATCAGACCCTTGGCAATGTTATAGGGAACCAGAAAGGAACAGTATTAATTCTCCAATTCTATAGAACAAAAGCATTAAGCTTCCCCCACCCAATGACCATCAGAAAAAGAAATCACAATTAATTTCAATTAAAACAAAGGAAGACAAATTTTCTCATGGTTTTATCCCATGTCGTTTGCATTTTCTATAAGAAAGCAAACTGTGGAAGTCTTAATTATTTCTCTTTCTTATAATTTTCTCTCCTTACACCTCATTTTCTAACCTCTTTCTGCTTTCACCCCTTTCCCATTGTATGAATGAAGAAAATTCTATTAAAGAGAATGGAGCATCATTTATAATACACAGAACCTTTTGTAAGAAGCTTTGTCCATTTACCACTCAAAGGCTATAAGTAAGCTTATTTAAGGGATATATTTAGGGGAAAAGACACAATGTATTGCAACTTGAGAATGAAATAGAGCTTGATCTCTTTTTTTTAAAATTAATTAATTAATTAATTTATTTATTTATTATTTATGTTTGGCTGCATTGGGTCTTCACTGCTATGCGCGGGCATTCTCTAGTTGTGGCGAGCCAGGGCTACTCTTCGTTGCAGTGCGCGGGATTCTCATTGTGGTGGCTTCTCTTGTTGCAGAGCATGGGCTCTAGGTGCACGGGCTTCAGTAGTTGTGGCTCAAGGGCTCAGTAGTTGTGGCTCGTGGGCTCTAGAGCGCAGGCTCAGTAGTTGTGGCGCACGGGCTTAGTTGTTCCGCAACGTGTGGGATCTTCCCAGACCAGGGCTTGAACCTGTGTCCCCTGCATTGGCAGATGGATTCTTAAGCCCTGCGTCACCAGGGAAGTCCCTTGATTTCTCTTTCATTAGAGGAATATCTCGCTTCATGAAATGTTGTTGTAAGAAGCATATTGTAAATTGTATATGTGTGTATAAATAGAACCATCTGAATGAATTGTGACAACTTGCTATTTGAAATTGTGGTTTTTAAATCAAGTATATTGTGATTTTCAAATAAAACGTCAGCCCAAATCTGAACTTTTCATTGATCATGTTTGGTTAAAAGGAGATTATTCTCCCATGAAACACCATAACAATTTATTCCAATCACTGTGCAGTATGACAAACTGCAATGGCATCTTCTTAAAGTGATATATAATAGAGCAGAGAAAAAGAGACCACATGGTATGAAATACTTGACATCTCCACTTCTAGGAGATAGAATTCATTTTTGAGAACTAAGGGGACTCATAATTCAAAAGTGTCAAAGCTACCTGGAGATGGATTAAGATTTTTTTCTACGTGGTAGAAAACATATTTGTGTCCTGCATAAGGCTTTCACTCTGTAATTTCCTTTTGAATCACAAGAACAGAGAAAAGAAGCGTTTTAAATGCTTGAACATTTGGTTAAAGTAGCCTAGATTGTAGTCCCCGCATTGAATGCAACAGGTTACAGCTGCTGGTAATAATTAGATTGCCCGTGATTCTTTTTATCTTGTTACTCTTTCTAAATGTTTATATAAATACTGAAAAACTTATTAAGTTTTTTGAAATAGAATATTCAAGTTAAAGGAGAATTGACAAGTATATCATTTTCTTGAAAAAAAATGCTTTGTATTGATAATTGTAAAAATAATAATTACAGTTTGTAGTGATAAACATATTTTCCAATGAAGAAAATATAGTGATGAAATAGTTTGATTTCCATTTTTCAGATGAGGAAGCCAGTAAAGTTAACTAAAGGCCATACATCTTAGAAACAATATTATGACGATTATTCACCTGATATTCACTTTCCTGCCTTTCTGGTAGGATACCAGATAGTTCATAGTTTCTTTTGAATACAGGCATGTTTGTTGAGTATAGAGTGCCATATAAATAGCCTTAGGAAAGTATATTCTTAAAAAGTACAGTACCATTTTATATACTATAAAGAGAAATAATCATAATGAATTTTAAAAGCATTGTAAATCACAATATCTACACTGATCCACTGTAAAAATCAATCCTATTTATTAGATAGTCTATTATTAATTCCACGTTATACAATGTGAAGCTGTTTTTTTTTTAACATCTTTTTTTTTTTAACATCTTTATTGGAGTATAATTGCTTTACAATGGTGTGTTAGTTTCTGCTTTATAACAAAGTGAATCAGTTATACATATACATATGTCCCCATATCTCTTCCCTCTTGCATCTCCCTCCCTCCCACCCTCCCTATCCCACCCCTCTAGGTGGTCAAAAAGCACCGAGCTGATCTCCCTGTGTTATGTGGCTGCTTCCCACTAGCTATCTGTTTTACATTTGGTAGTGTAAATATGTCCATAATACACTACCACTCTCTCACTTTGTCCCAGCTTACCCTTCCCCCTCCCCGTGTCCTCAAGTCCATTCTCTAGTAGGTCTGCGTCTTTATTCCCGTCTTACCCCTAGGTTCTTCATGACCATTTTTTTTTTTTAGATTCCATATATATGTGTTAGCATACGGTATTTGTTTTTCTCTTTCTGACTTACTTCACTCTGTGTGACAGACTCTAGGTCCATCCACCTCACTACAAATAACTCAATTTCATTTCTTTTTATGGCTGAGTAATATTCCATTGTATATATGTGCCACATCTTCTTTATCCATTCATCTGTCGATGGACCCTTAGGTTGCTTCCATGTCCTGGCTATTGTAAATAGTGCTGCAATGAACATTGTGGTACATGACTCTTTTTGAATTATGGTTTTCTCAGGGTATATGCCCAGTAGTGGGATTGCTGGGTCATATGGTAGTTTTATTTTTAGTTTTTTAAGGAACCTCCATACTGTTCTCCATAGTGGCTGTATCAATTTACATTCCCACCAACAGTGTATGAGGGTTCCCTTTTCTCCACACCCTCTCCAGCATTTACTGTTTGTAAATTTTTTGATGATGACCATTCTGACTGTTGTGAGATGATATCGCATTGTAGTTTTGATTTGCATTTCTCTAATGATTAGTGATGTTGACCATTCTTTCATGTGTTCGTTGGCCATCTGTATATCTTCTTTGGAGAAATGTCTATTTAGGTCTTCTGCCCGTTTTTGGATTGGGTTGTTTGATTTTTTGATTTTGAGCTGCGTGAGCTGCTTGTATATTTTGGGGATTAATCCTTTGTCAGTTGCTTCATTTGCAAATATTTTCTCCCATTCTGAGGGTTGTCTTTTCGTCTTGTTTATGGTTTCCTTTGCTGTGCAAAAGCTTTTAAGTTTCATTAGGTCCCATTTGTTTATTTTTGTTTTTATTTCCATTTCTCTAGGAGGTGGGTCATAAAGGATCTTGCTGTGATTTATGTCATAGAGTGTTCTGCCTATGTTTTCCTCTAAGAGTTTGATAGTGTCTGGCCTTACATTTAGGTTTTTAATCCATTTTGAGTTTATTTTTGTTTATGGTGTTGGGGAGTGTTCTAATTTCATCCTTTACATGTAGCTGTCCAGTTTTCCCAGCACCACTTATTGAAGAGACTGTCTTTTCTCCATTGTATATTCTTGCCTTCTTTATCAAAGATAAGGTGACCATATGTGAGTGGGTTTATCTCTGGGCTTTCTATCCTGTTCCATTGACCTATATTTCTGTTTTTGTGCCAGTACCATACTGTCTTGATTACTGTACCTTTGTAGTACAGTCTGAAGTCCGGGAGCCTGATTCCTCCAGCTACGTTTTTCTTTCTCAAGATTGCTTTGGCTATTCGGGGTCTTTTGTGTTTCCATAAAAATTGTGAACTTTTTTGTTCTAGTTCTGTGAAAAATGCCTGTGGTAGTTTGACAGGAATTGCACTGAATCTGTGGATTGCTTTGCGAAGTATAGTCATTTTCACAATGTTGATTCTTCCAATCAAAGAACATGGTGTATCTCTCCATCTATTTGTATCATCTTTAATTTCTTTCATCAGTGTCTTATAGTTTTCTGCATACAGGTCTTTTGTCTCCCTAGGTGGGTTTATTCCTAGATGTTTTATTCTTTTTGTTGCAATGGTAAATGGGAGTGTTTTCTTAATTTCACTTTCAGATTTTTCATCATTAGTGTACAGGAATGCAAGAGATTTCTGCGCATTAATTTTGTATCCTGCTACTTTACCAAATTCATTGATTAGCTCTAGTAGTTTTCTGGTAGCATCTTTAGGATTCTCTATGTATAGTAGCATGTCATCTGCAAACAGTGACAGTTTTTCTTCTTCTTTTCCAATTAGGATTCCTTTTACTTCTTTTTCTTCTCTTATGACTGTGGCTAAAACTTCCAAAACTATGTTGAATGATAGTGGTGAGAGTGGGCAACCTTGTCTTGTTCCTGATCTTAGTGGAAATGGTTTCAGTTTTTCACCATTGAGGACGATGTTGGCTGTGGGTTTGTCATATATGGCCTTTATTATGTTGAGGTAAGTTCCCTCTATGCCTATTTTCTGGAGGGTTTTTATCATAAATCGGTGTTGAATTTTGTTGAAAGTTTTCTCTGCATCTACTGAGATGATCATATGGTTTTTCTCCTTCAATTTGTTAATATGGTGTATCACATTGATTGATTTGTGTATATTGAAGAATCCTTGCATTCCTGGGATAAACCCCACTTGATCATGGTGTATGATACTTTTAATGTGCTGTTGGATTCTGTTTGCTCATATTTTGTTGAGGATTTTTGCTTCTATGTTCATCAGTGATATTGGTCTGTAGTTTTCTTTTTTTGTGACACCTTTGTCTGGTTTGGGTATCAGGGTGATGGTGGCCTCTTAGAATGAGTTTGGGAGTGTTCCTCCTTCTGCTATATTTTGGAAGATTTTGAGAAGGATAGGTGTTAGCTCTTCTCTAAATGTTTGATAGAATTCACCTGTGAAGCCATCTGGTCCTGGGCTTTTGTTTGTTGGAAGATTTTTAATCACAGTTTCAATTTCAGAGCTTGTGATTGGTCTGTTCATATTTTCTATTTCTTCCTGGTTCAGTCTCGGAAAGTTGTGCATTTCTAAGAATTTGTCCATTTCTTCCATGTTGTCCATTTTATTGGCATAGAGTTGCTTGTAGTAATCTCTCATGATCCTTTGTATTTCTGCAGTGTCAGTGGTTACTTCTCCTTTTTCATTTCTAATTCTACTGATTTGAGTCTTCTCCCTTTTTTTCTTGATGAGCCTGGCTAATGGTTTATCAATTTTGTTTATCTTCTCAAAGAACCAGCTTGTAGTTTTATTGATCTTTGCTATCATTTCCTTCATTTCTTTTTCATTTATTTCTGATCTGATCTTTATGATTTCTTTCTTTCTGCTAACTTTGGGGGTTTTTTTTGTTCTTCTTTCTCTAATTGCTTTAGGTGTAAGGTTAGGTTGTTTATTTGAGATGTTTCTTGTTTCTTAAGGTAGGATTGTATTGCTATAAACTTCCCTCTTAGAAGTGCTTTTGCTGCATCCCATAGGTTTTGGGTGATCGTGTTTTCATTGTCAGTTGTTTCTAGGTATTTTTTGATTTCTTCTTTGATTTCTTCAGTGATCTCTTGGTTTTTATGTAGTATATTGTTTAGCCTCCATGTGTTTGTATTTTTTACAGATTTTTTTCCTGTAATTGATATCTAGTCTCATAGCGTTGTGGTCAGAAAAGATACTTGATACGATTTCAATTTTCTTACATTTACCAAGACTTGATTTGTGACCCAAGATATGATCTATCCTGGAGAATGTTCCATGAGCACTTGAGAAGAAAGTGTTTATTGTATCATTTAAAACTTGTGTTTCCTTATTTATTTTCATTTTGGATGATCTGTCCATTGGTGAAAGTGGGGTGTTAAAGTCCCCTACTATGATTGTGTTACTGTCGATTTCCCCTTTTATGGCTGTTAGTGTTTGCCTTATGTATTGAGGTGCTCCTATGTTGGGTGCATAAATATTTACAATTGTTATATCTTCTTCTTGGATTGATCCCTTGATCATTATGTAGTGTCCTTCTTTGTCTCTTGTAATAGTCTTTATTTTAAAGTCTGTTTTGTCTGATATGAGAATTGCTACTCCAGCTTTCTTTTGGTTTCCATTTGCATGGAATATCTTTTTCCATCCCCTTACTTTCAGTCTGTATGTGCCTAGATCTGAAGTGGGTCTCTTGTATACAGCATATATACAGGTCTTGTTTTTGTATACATTTAGCCAGTCTATGTCTTTTGGTTGGAGCATTTAAGATTACATTTACATTTACATTTAAGGTAATTATCGATATGTATGTTCCTATTACCATTTTCTTAATTGTTTTGGGTTTGTTATTGTAGGTCTTTTCCTTCTCTTGTGTTTCCTGCCTAGAGTTCCTTTAGCATTTGTTGTAAAGCTGGTTTGGTTTTGCTGAATTCTCTTAGCTTTTGCTTGTCTGTAAAGGTTTTAATTTCTCCATCGAATCTGAATGAAATCCATGTTCGATAGAGTAATCTTGGTTGTAAGTTTTCCCCTTTCATCACTTTAAATATTTCCTGCCACTCCCTTCTGTCTTGCAGAGTTTCTGCTGAAAGATCAGCTGTTAACCTTATGGGGATTCCCTTGTATGTTATTTGTTGTTTTTCCCTTGCTGCTTTTAATATGTTTTCTTTGTATTTAATTTTTGATAGTTTGATTAATATCTGTCTTGATGTGTTTCTCCTTGGATTTATGCTGTATGGGACTCTCTGTGCTTCCTGGAGTTGATTAATTATTTCCTGTCCCATATTAGGGAAGTTTTCAACTATAATCTCTTCAAATATTTTCTCAGTCCCTTTCTTTTTCTCTTCTTCTTCTGGGACCCCTGTAATTCGAATACTGGTGCATTTAATGTTGTCCCAGAGGTCTCTGAGACTGTCCTCATTTCTTTTCATTCTTTTTTCTTTATTCGCTCTGCAGTAGTTATTTCCACTATTTTATCTTCCAGGTCACTTATCCGTTCTTCTGCCTCAGTTATTCTGCTATTGATCCCTTCTAGAGAATTTTTAATTTCATTTATTGTGTTGTACATGAGTGTTTG
The DNA here is from genome assembly GCF_009873245.2 of Balaenoptera musculus. Classification (NCBI taxonomy): domain Eukaryota; kingdom Metazoa; phylum Chordata; class Mammalia; order Artiodactyla; family Balaenopteridae; genus Balaenoptera; species Balaenoptera musculus. Next base: position 25,854,335 of record NC_045795.1, read on the forward strand.
TTTGCTCTTTAGTTCTTCTAGGTCTTGTTAAACGTTTCTTGTATTTTCTCCATTCTATTTCCAAGATTTTGGATCATCTTTACTATCATTATTCTGAATTCTTTTTCAGGTAGACTGCCTATTTCCTCTTCATTTGTTAGGTCTTATGGGTTTTTACCTCGCTCCTTCATCTGCTGTGTGTTTCTTTTTCTTCTCATTTTGCTTGACTTACTGTGTTTGTGGTCTCCTTTTCGCACGCTGCAGGTTCATAGTTCCCTTTGTTTTTCGTGTCTGCCCCCAGTGGCTAAGCTTGGTTCAGTGGGTTCTGTAGTCCTCCTGGTGGAGGAGACTAGTGTCTGTGTTCTGGTGGATGAGGCTGGATCTTGTCTTTCTGGTGGACAGGTCCATGTCTTGTGGTGTGTTTTGTGGTGTCTGTGACCTTATTATGACTTTATGCAGCCTCTCTGCTAGTGTGTGGGGTTGTGTTCCTGTCTTGCTAGTTGTTTGGCATAGGGTGTCCAGCACTGTAGCTTGTTGGTCATTGAGTGGAGCTGGGTCTTGGCGTTGAGATGGAGATCTCTGGGATAGCTTCTGCTGTTTGATATTACATGGAGCCAGGAGGTCTCTGGTGGACCAGTGTCCTGAACTCGGCTCTCCCACCTCAGAGGCACAGGGCTGACACCCTGCTGGAGCACCAAGGCCCTGTCAGCCACACGGCTCAGAAGAAAAGGGAGAAAAAAAAGAAAGAAAGAAAAAAATAATAAAATAAAGTTATTAAAACAATTATTAAAAATTAAAAAATTTAAAAGTCATTAAAAAAAGAAGAATGAAAGAAGAGAGCAACCAAACCAATAAACAAATCCACCAATCATAACAAGCGCTAAAAACTATACTAATAAAAAAACAAAAACCAAAAAACAGACAGACAGAACCCTAAGACAAATGGTAAAAGCAAATCTATACAGATAAAATCACACAAAGAAGCATACACATACACACTCACAATAGGAGAAAGAGGAAAAAAATATATACAAAAAAAAAGGAAGAGAGCAACCAAATCAATAAACAAATCTCCCAATGATAATAAGCTCTAAATACTAAACTAAGATAAACATAAAACCAAAAACAAATTAGATGCAGAAAGCAAACCCCAATCTACAGTTGCTCCTGAAGTCCACAGCCTCAATTTTGGGATGATTCATTGTCTATTCAGGTATTCCACAGATGCAGGGTACATCAAGTTGATTATGGAGATTTAATCCACTGCTCCTGAGGCTGCTGGGAGAGATTTCCCTTTCTCTCTTTTGTTCCCACAGCTCCTGGGGTTCAGCTTTGGATTTGGCCCCACCTCTGCATGTAGGTCGCCTGAGGGCACCTGTTCCCTCTCAGACAGGACGGGGTTAAAGTAGCAGCTGATTCGGTGGCTCTGGCTCACTCAGGCAGGAGGGAAGGGGGGGTACAGAATGCAGGGCGAGCCTGCGGCAGCAGAGGTCAGCATGACGTTGCACCAGCCTGAGGCGTGCCGTGTGTTCTCCTGGGGAAGTTGTCCCTGGATCACAGGACCCTGGCAGTGGTGGGCTGCACAGGCTCCCTGGAGGGGAAGTGTGGATAGTGACCTGTGCTCGCACACAGGCTTCTCGGTGGTTGCAGCAGCAGCCTTAGCGTCTCACGCCCATCTCTGGTGTCCGCGATGATAGCCACAGCTCGCGCCCATCTCTGGAGCTTGTTTAGGTAGTGCTCTGAATCTCCTCTCCTCGCGCACCCCGCAACAATGGTCTCTTGCCTCTTAGGCAGGTCCAGACTTTTTCCCGGACTCCCTCCCGGCTAGCTGTGGTGCACTAGCCCCTTCAGGCTGTGTTCACGCAGCCAACCCCAGTCCTCTCCCTGCGATCCGAACGAAGCCCGAGGCTCAGCTCCCAGCCCCCGCCTGCCCCGGCCGGTGAGCAGACAAGTATCTTGGGCTGGTGAGTGCTGGTCGGCACTGATCCTCTGTGTGGGAATCTCTCTGCTTTGCCCTCTGCACCCCTGTGGCTGCGCTCTCCTCCGCGGCTCCGAAGATTCCCCTCCCCACCATCCCCCATCTCCGCCAGTGAAGGGGTTTCCTAGTGTGTGGAAATTTTTCCTCCTTCACAGCTCCCTCCCACAGGTGCAGGTCCCATCCCTATTCTTTTGTCTCTGTTTTTTCTTTTTCCTTTTGCCCTTTCCAAGTACGTGGCGAGTTTCTTGCCTTTTGGGAAGTCTGAGGTCTTCTGCCAGCGTTCAGTAGGTGTTCTGTAGGAGTTGTTCCACATGTAGATGTATTTCTGTTGTATTTGTGGGGAGGAAGGTGATATCCACATCTTACTCCTCTGTCACCTTGAAGGTCTCTCTCACGAGATCATATCTTGACTAAAGTATATTTTATTCTTTCTTGAAACTGCGCCAACTTCCTCATTCTACAAAATAATCTATATATACCATCTCTTTATATAGCTGCACACTTTCTCTATTTCTGTCATATTTATCTAAGTACATTTCTCTCCCTTTGCCTATAAAGTTTTGAGGTCATAAGGGTCTTGATTTGCCCTCATAGGTTGGACTTAAAGAATCGTAAGGAACTTAAGAATTCTCCCCCATTTAATACCCTTGTATTAGAGATAAAGAGTAAAATCTAAATAGATTAAACTCCACAGAGAAGCAAAAGGATAATTTAAAAATCCATGATAAGTATGCCTTCTGCTTATCCACTCACAAAGGTTTAGTGGTGGCTTTAAAAAATCATTGGTGTATTTCTAAAATTATATACGGATTTCAACCATAAGGCAGCATCTCTCCCTCCCCATCTTCTTCATCTTTTTTTTTTTTTTACACATATGCTTAGCTTCACACAGGCAGGTGCCATAAGTCAGGTTAGAAAGGGAGACTCTGGAGTCAGATATTGGGGTTTGAATCTTCACAACTTATGAGCTCTGCAACCTTGGGCAAGTTGCTTAACTTCCCTATGCCTTACTTTTTTCTTCTGTTAAATGGGCATAATAGTGGCCACCACCATGTGGGTTGTTTATAAATTAGTTAATCTATGCAAAAGAAAAAGAATGTGCCTGGAGGGTGAAAACATTCAATAAAGGGTAGTCATCATTATTATTGTAACCAATAAATGGAACAACATGGAAAGTGGTAATAATCAAAATGTAACACATATTTCTCTTTCACCACCTTTTTGTACTTTATAGGCTGGAGAAAACCTTTCTCCTGCCACTAGATGAAAACTCAGCAGACCACATGAGTTTCCTGTCCTTCCATTTATACTAGATAGTTCTGCGTACTTTATGATACAAAAATGTAGTTTTATTTTAAAAAAAAAAAGGGTTCCATTCAAGATAGCAGTAAACACTTCAGCTTCATGGGAAAGTAAGAGTCTCCCCACCTCCTGCTGACTTGTACGTGTGGACGGTTTGCCTTGTGTGCTTGGCTTCTGCTTTCTTATTCTGCTCATTGCTTCCTGCTCTAGCTGCTGGGTTGCACTTTGAAAAAAAGACAAGAAAATACGTATTGCCCAGGTGACGAGTATTATTGGAAGTTGACGTTTACCCTCCCTGGGCCACTCTCTCTGAGCAGATTTTCAAAGCTGATTTTTTTGTGGTGTTGGAAGACAGTTGTTGGTGGGTCTCTTCTGTCTCTGGACACCTCATGAGTAGAGGCACTGATTGCTTTTGTTCTAGACTATCTTTTTAAGGGTGTTTGTATAGTGTATAGCCTCAGAAGATAGGAATAGGGTCTCCCTCGAGAGAAAAAAATAGTCATGTGTACTTTCCAGCATAAAAGATTTAGATTCCTTGAGCTCAGGGATTCTCTTCTGTAATGCAACCCATTGCTCATGTAGGTGTCATTTGACCCTTTCTGCCATTCCCTGTATAAACTGGGGCTTAGGGAACTAGTGCGAGAAAATGCTGATTTTTCTGGGTATTGCTAGTGATGTGAGTAATAAAGCCCTTGGTTTCTGACACAGGAGTCTTGTATCCTCTGCCAGCATCCATGAAACTGTGGGAAGTGAACTACCCGGCTTGTAAAAAAGCAAAATCTCAGACCTTTCACAGTTCTTAACAAAGGGATGTTCCTTGGAGCCTCAGAGTTCTCTGCTTTGGGAAACCTCCTCTTAATTACATTTCTCTTCTCATGGGTAACGTATTCCCTGGGACTCCCAACTCCCTCTTCTGTGCCTACTTTTCCATAAATTCACACTACACAGACTCTCTGTTAAAATGTATTCACTCTTGGAAGAATAGAACTAAAAAGCTCCAAGCTGGCTCTCTCTTCCATGTGGCCAACCTCTGGACCATAGGAAGTACTGATGCATACTTTGCCAAACTTTGCAAATGCAAGCCAATTCTGAGGTTGACATGTGCCACTGTAGCTCTCCGTGGCATGAATCAGGCACCAATCCTCAATGTTACCCAGGAGGGCATGTATTTCAAGTTCTCCAAGTGATCCCATAAAAGTCACTTTCATCGTTAGCAGCCTGGTCCCTCCCTAAATATTGTATTGTAAAAATGCAATAGACAACATAAAACTCACTCAAAGTGCTCCACAGGAGAATGGAGATGACAAAGGAGTTAGTGAGCTTGAAGATACATACATCAGTAGAAATTATCTAATCTGAACAACAGAAAAATGTTGAAAAAAACATACCCAAGATAAAAAAGATAACCTGCCTGTCCTATAATAATTGATGAAATTGAATTTATTGTTTTAAATCTCCTTAAGAAGACACCTCCACACCCAACTGGTTTCAACAAATTATATTGGCATAAGTGGTCATCCAAAGGTGGAAAAAAGTAAACTGACTTTATCCAAAATGTAACTCAAAATGGATTATGGACCTAATAGTGAAATGTAAACCTATAATATTTGTGGAAGAAAACTTAAGAGAGAATCTTAATGACTTAGAGGAATATTTCTTAGACATGACATAAAATCACAATTCATCAAAGAAAATATGGATAAATTGGTCTTCATCAAAAATTTTTAAAATTGCCCTACAAAAAACTCTAGTAACATAATTAAAAGACAACTACAGGTTGACAAAAATATTTGCATGTCACTTATCCAACAAGGGACTTGTATTCAGAATACACTAAGGAACTCTCAAACTCTGCAATAGTAAAACAAACAACCTAATTTAAAATTGAACAAAGGGCTTAGACACTTCAGACAAAGGACAAAGATGGTAAATAACCCCATGAGAAGATGTTCAGCATCCTTAGCCATTAGTGAAATGCTAACTGAAACCAGCATACATCCATTTAGATAGTTAAAATTTAAAAAATACTAGCACAGTATCAAGTGCTGGTGAAGATGTGGAGGAAATAAAAATCTCATACATTCTGGAGCAAATTAGAAGTAGTTCGTCCACTATAGAAATGGCTTGGCAGTTTCTTATAAAAATAAACATACATTTACCATACAAGCCTACAATGCCCTTCTGGATATCTACCCTAAAGAAATGAAAACAGTGTTCACACAAAAATCTGTACATGAATGTGTATAGCAACTCTGTTAATAAATGCCCCAAACTGGGGACTTCCTTGGTGGCGCAGTGGTTAAGAATCCGCCTGTCAATGCACGGGACACGGGTTCGGGCCCTGGCCCAGGAAGATCCCACATGCTACGGAGCGACTAACCCTGTGCACCACAACTACTGAGCCTGCGCTCTAGAGCCTTCCAGCCACAACTACTGGTCCTGCACGCCTAGACCCCGTGCTCCGCAACAGGAGAAGCCACTGCAATGAGAAGCCCGCGCACCACAACAAAGAGTAGCCCCAGCTTGCATGCAGCAACGAAGACCCAATGCAGCCGAAAATAAATAAATAAATAAATGTATTTTTAAAAAAAGAAAAAAAAAAAAGCTTTAAATACCCCAAATTGGAAAAAAAAAATGTCCTTCAGTGAATGAATAAACAAACTATGTTGTACATCCGTACAACGGAATACTGCTCAGGAAAAAAAGGAGCCAACTGCTAACACAGGCACTACGGGAAGGTCTCAAGTCCATTATGCTGAATGAAGGAAGCCAGTGTCAGAAGGCACATGGTTTCTGGAAGAATTCTGTCATACTACTAATATAGATTAAACACTCCTCATTTTATATTTTGTTGCAGGGCAGCTGTTTTAGTTGTTTATAACCAGTAAGTGATAACGGTGGAGGCGGGTGGAGTGGGGAAGTAGCCTAGAATGAACAGAGTTAACAACCTATTGGAAACAAGAAGTTGCCAGAAATGAATGGTCCCCTGAGTCTGCGATTCTTCGATGAGACAAAGAGACCTTGGTCACCACTTTTGCTGCATCAAAACGCTCCTGTTACCCTGTGTTACCGGAGAACGAATATCCCTTCATCAGGAAACTAAACTGGTTACCTTTGTTTCCATTTTGTTGAGTTTTTTAAAGGCTGTTAGTTTTTATGGGTGAAGAGAACAGACAAGTCCATTTGTCTTTGTGAATCTTTTGTTCACACATCCTTAGCCACTCTTCAATAGCAAGTAATACAATTTTCAGTACTGTTGCTTGATTTTAGATAAGAGAAAGTCGACATCGACCTTACTGCTGATTTTGCTTGATTCTCCTCCTCTCTTCTTGCTGTTGGGTTCAAGCAACCTTCTGTTTCCAGCGTTAGGGAGGTTGCTTTAACATAAAGAGGGTAGAGGAAGAGGCGTAGTGCTTTTGTATTTCCCCCTATGTATCACTTATTAAACTCCTGTTGCCCTGACCATTGTCGCTTCTCACTGAAGTCTGGTTTATTTACTTGAAAATCTGATTTGTTTCATTTTATTACTGTGTTTGTGAAGTAACTGATATCAGATTCGGAGGGAAAGAACTGCCATTTACCAGCAGGCTGTGATGGCTTTGCCTCAGTCTGCAGGCCTGATTTTGAGGCTTCGTCTGCCCTGGGGCTCCCACAGAAATAAGATTACTGGCAATAACTGCTTCAACTGCTTTGAATAACAGACACAACTCAGAGAGCATAAAATTAGCATAAACACAGCACTGGTGTGTTCTCTCAGCGGATGTGAGACAGGCAGGCTATGGAAAATTGACTGAAATGGGGTCAGACCACGTAGAAATCTGAAACATAGGAAATACTGCCTAAGAGACAGGAGGTATTACTACCTTTCTCGTTTTCTTTTATCTCTCTCTCTATATATTCATGCAGTTTTAATGATAAAATGTTAGAACTGATGAAAATTAAAGATGCTAAATCACTACCCCCCTAAAATGCCTCTGTTATCTTTCTAGACAAATTATTATTAATCATTTCTCAGCTTTTTAAATCCTGAGGGTAGAAAAATAAACACATTTCCACAGTCATTTAAAATTGATTTTCCTTTTTGGAGGGGGGATATTCGTTTGAGGATAGAGAGTTTGCTTCAGAAAGGAGGTGAACAGCTGAAGCAGTACAGGATTGTAGCTTGAAACAATTCGTTCTGTATCTATTTATCAAATATTAAAATAGAATATGCTGCCGACAGACGCAATAAAGTCTAACATTACAGGGAAAAGAGTGATGCTGTATATCTCAACAGGCAGTTGGAAGCTATGATTTTGTTCTTTTAATAATATGTTGTCACATATGGAATACAATTTTTGATACAGCTGCATATAGATGGGTCCCGTTGCTTATTTATTTATTTTTGGTGTGATACTGGCAAAGGCCCAAGTTACGGTTCCAAAAAGTGGAAGTGCTCTTGAAATTTAGCATTTTCGGATCTTATCCTGCCAGAGATAGTTTCAAAGGTTGATAATCTAACAAACACTTCAAATTTGGATTGTGGGGAAAGGGTGTAAGTGTTTGGTACTATTCTCCTCCCATGAGATTAACTTTAGGTCACTCCATCATAGTCTGTATATGTTTTCTCTCGTAGCACTTTTTACGTCTGGAACTATTTAACATCAGTCCTCCTCAGTACTCTGTAAATTCCATAAAGCGAGGGACACTTATTCGTCTTATTCCCTTCTGTACTCCTAGTGACTAGTACTGCACCTGGTATTGATTAAGCACACAACAAATATGGACTGAATGTGTGAATTAAATATAACTGAGGGATGGGGAATATAATATTCTGAAGAATATTGCAAGTTTTAGATGATGATTCTCACAGAATCTCTATCAAAATTTTTACTACAGTCCTGAGATTATTGTCTTTGGATTGTAAAAGAAGATGTCTTTAAAATATATAAAAATGAGCCGTCGAGTAGCCAATACTATAATGTTTCTGTAAACACCAGTGATAGAAAGTATATCTCACAGAATAAGTCCAGGAGACCCTGAGGTTGTGAAGTGCATCTGACATGTCACGTCACTTCCTTTGACAGATTTGTAGGCAGTTAGGAAGTTTAGGCTGCCAGGTCTATGCCCAGGTACTATAGTGGTGTCAAATAGTTGCAGACTACCAGATTCCATTCCACTCTGTGTTACAGAAGATTTTGGCAAGTCACTCCTTTATACACCTGTGTTTAGATGTGTCTTCTCAGACACTAACTCTGCGGTTGAATGGAGAACCATCACATGTAGTTTTCTTTTGTCTAATTATAATACATGCTTCACCTTGGGATAGAACTTGATTTGTCATTTTCAAACAAATTTTAATGACAAAGAACCATCTTCTCTTTTTTCTTTGATCTCTTATAACAACTGTGATCTAAATCATATTTTGGGGGCAGAGAAACTGGAACTTTACCTTATTAATTACTTTTATGTGTATACCCTGCCTCCGTAGGTAAATTATAAGTATGAAATGACAGATGCCATGTCTCTTATTGCTAGTATATTCCAGTCCATGCATATAGGTGGTACAGATGGTATAGACAGTGTCCTGACTGAATTTGGCTCCCACTTATGTATAAATGAAAACACACACACACACACACACACACAGAAATTCTGAAAAATGGATGCCAGATCAAGGACCCTCTTATACACATATCTGATCTCAACTCAACTTCCAGAAAAGTTCTTTCCACCCAGAAATGCTCCCTGCTAAGGAGAACTTAAATCATCAGGCACAGTTGTATCTGCGCACGCATAATAGAAGTGATCAGAGAGTCAGACACTGTGGTTGAGTTCACTGAATCTAACGCTGTGGTTGAGTTCACTGAATCTAAATAAAGTGATAGCAATTCACATGGTTAGACTATCTTCTTCCCTTATGTTGAACCCTATTCTCTGAAATCCTTCAGTGTTAGGGCCCGGGCAGCCATATTTATATACGTTATCCTGCCCCTACACATAGTTATTTGGACCAGCCAGGCTCATCAGATTCTTTCTCTAATGAAGCTCACCTGGAGTCTGAGAGATTCTAGTTCAGTCTGGACCATTCTCACCAACTGAGATAATATAAACTGCAAATACGTGGGCAGCCATCTTTCTCCAGGGACCAGAGCAACAGAGAATGTGTATCTGCCCACGAAGAAAGATCTAGTAGATGTTTTATCAATCAGAGATTTGTTGAAAGCATGAAACAGAAACCCAACTACTTTGGCTTACTTTAAAAATTTTTTTCCACATAATGAGAGGTACAGAGATAGGCAGTCCTGGGCTGGTAAAATACCCATAATTCTTCTAGTTTTCTGTTCCACCACCCTTAGCATGTGGCTGTCATCCTCTCGGCCACAAGATAGTTACTCCATCTCCTTGCGTGGTGGTTCATTCTAGGCAGAAAGGAAAAAGGTCCACACCATCAGAGTTTGTTTCATTAACAGCTTTCTGAGATCATCACCCTGTGGTTTCTGCTTCTGCTTACATCTCATTAGCTTGGACAATGTCCAAGATGCAAAAGTATCTGGGAAAGCTAAGCATATTGCTTCTCTGAGCACACTGGAGTTCTGTTAGTAATGGGGAAGGGACAACTATACAGAGAATAGACACTGAGCAAGCAACCACCAGTGTGGGTTACAGATGCTAGTTTTTGGGGTTTTTTTTAGAAAAGCATAGACTAGGGATTGGTCTAAGAGGAAGGAAAAAAGAGAATGCCTGCCTGCATTCCAAATAGTTTTCTTGTTTTCTGCCCAGCCCCTTATCAAGCCTAGCTAACCTCCTGTCCATGAACCATAAGTGTCCCTATAGCAAATTACTTTATTTTTTGGCTTACTTTCTTTCTATAAATTTTAATAGATGTTATATTTTAGAGTGGTTTTAGCTTTAGAAAAAATTGAGCTGAAAGTACAGTACATTCCCATACAGTCCCTGCCCCCAGACATTCATAACCTTCCCTCCTGCCACCATCCTGCATCAGAGTGGAACATTTGTTACAATTGATGAACCCACATCGACACATCATTATTACTTGAAGTCTACAGTTTGTATTAGAATTCATTCTCGGTGTTGTACACTGTATGAACTTTAACAAATTTATGATGACAAGTATCCATTATTATAGTGCCATACAAAATAGTTTCACTGCCCGAAAAATCCTCTGTGCTCTGCCTATTCATCCCTTCTGCTGCTCTAAGTCCTGGCAACCACTGATCTTTTTACTATCTCCCTAGTGTTGCCTTTTCTGAGAATGTCATATAGTTGGATTTCATACAGTATGTAGCCTTTTCAGATTGGCTTCTTTCACTTGGTAATATTCATTTAAGTTTCCTTCCTGTCTTTTCATATCCTGAAAGCTCATTTCTTTTTGGCATTGAATAATATTTCATAGTTTGGATGCTTATTTATCCATTCACCTACTGAAGGACATCATGGTTGTTTTTAACTTTTGGCAACGATTAATAAAGTTGCTATAAACATCTTTGTGCAGGTATTTGTGTGGACATAAGTTTTCAACTCATTTGGGTAAACACCAAGCAGCGTGATTGCTGGATCAGAGTCTTATTTGTACATACGGAATTTTGAACAGAAGTTTTGCAAGGACCAGGACTCTACGTATGTGTGTGCACATTTTCCAGATTATAGCCTATGGGCAGGGTATGAACTATTGCACACATTTGCCACAAATAAAACAATCTAATTGATTGGATTTTATCAGCCCCCGGACTAATATCTGATTTAAGTTACATGTTGCATTTTCTTTTCTGCACATTCACTGAACTAAATTCAATTCATTTCAGCAGAAATCTATAAATGCTTGGGTAAAACTGGGATAACCCAATGGAATAATGACTGGGAAAAGTAATTTCCCTTCCAAAAGAAGTATAAGGGCAGTATGTGTATCTACCTCAAAATAAATGAAAAACTTTTTTAAAAGTTTTAGAATTATGGAAATATGAGGAGAAAATAGTGTCAAATCATATCCACACCTTTTCCCCATGTTCCTGTATCTGGACACCTTCGCCGTACTTCCTCTCCAAACTTGGTTATTTATGCATGAATTATCAAATCAGGTAAAGACTCAAGATCTACCCAATGCTTTTTTTTAAAAATGATTCTGCACATTTCCTAGTTTTTGTGTTGGCGTGCCAGGTACAAAATCAATGAAAGTCTTAATTAATAAGCCACCAAATATTTATGATATTCCTGGGTTCGAATATGTGCTTAATGAATATTGAGTTGACTCATTCGTTCAACAAGTATTTATTGAGTACCTCTTTCTCTGCCAGTAAACTTCTAAGTACTTGGAATACAGAGTTAAAGGAGGTAGACAAGGTCCCTATTCCCTTGGAATCCACAAAAAGCAGATGGGCAGGTGGACTATCCATTAGAAAGATTTCCCCTCACCTCCATCAGTTAAGGCCGCCCCTGGCAGGCAGTCTGTTTTCAGTTTGCATCCACATACCGACCCAACTCATCCATGAACCAAGCTTGGCTTTTTCTCTCCTCTGTCAGCTGGTCATAAGGAACACACCCCATATGGCCACAGGTCTAATCCGAGGGAGAGGTGCAATGTCACAGTGACACGTGTAAGAGAGTCTGGGCTGCCTGTTTGTGCAGCTCCACTGCACTCTTTGCTCTTGTTTGCTGCTAGTCACAAGAAGGTCACAGCTAGTCATGAGGAGCAGATGTCCCTGTTAATAATTTTAGTGCTGTTCTAGATATGAGAAGATGCAAGAAATTGGGCTCATAAAATCTTCTCCTGAAAATATCTAACTATCTGAAGGCCTCTTCTACCAGTTTTCTCAGAGCACAGAGCGCCCCATTCCTGATCTCCACCGGGAACTCTTTTCAGGGTGTGTTGAAGTTCAGTGAGTGCAGTGGCTAGTGGCTTCATCCTTGTAGAAACAGACGGCAAGCGACAATTTTTAGTTGGCACCTGATACTCCAAGGGCACCTAGGAAGGGAGGAGCGTATGCCTGGGTCTAAAGTGAGATGGGGAAAGGGTGCAGAGAGAAGTGTTAACAGGGCAAAGGAGATCAATTTTCCTGCTATTTCTCTGTAGAGGTAGATGGCAAGGGACAATTTTTAGTTAACAATTAATATCTGACTTACCAATCTTTCCTTGTATTGAAGACAAATATTGTCCCAAGCTTATGGCCAAGGAAATTGACACCCTTGAGAGTTTCTGAGGACCCTATGGGTTCTGTCTCTGGTTGGCTTTGTGTTTTCCAAGATCCGGGAGAAAAATTCCTTGTGCGTCCTTTATTACTTTCAGTAATCACCATCTTGTGTTTGCTGACAAACAAACAACTTCAGAGCGAGAACTCCATTTGCACGCCAGGCATTTTCTATGAGCTAAATGTTTCACATATAGTTACTGTTTTTCAAATATATGTAGATGTTAGGAAAAATAAAATGTAAATGTACTTGAAACATGACTTCATTCATAGAACTATAGTTTTCAAAAATATGTTTTCCAAATCAATAGATGCAGCTCAAGTAAAGTTACTGTCAATTAAGAATCCATGATAATTTTTGACATTATGACTAGGTTTTCAATCTTTAGAAGATTGAGAGAGTGGGGAACTTATCTCATTTTCTTCTGAATGTTGATGTTTTTAAGGGGGAAGACATACATTCATGTTGGTGATAATAAGGTTATGTAACAAACTACCAATTTGTCAAGTGGATAATACAGTTACACACTTATGAATAAGATAGGTACATTGGTTTGAGTTTATGCTGGGAATAAAGGTAATTATTATTATTTTTAAAACCTCAGATAAGAGGCTTAGTTTAGCTTTCTGACTCCTGCAGAAAACTCTGTATGTGTGTGCATACCCAAGTGGGTGTGTACACTGATAAATTAGAAATATAGATAAAGCATACTGAAGATATGTTTTCATAGGAAGAGAAGTCACTGCCTGAAAGTATTGCCAGTTGTTTGATATCTTTCTCAGTTGTAAGTTTCTTTTGGTGGGATGAAAATTGGTCTGCTGTGGAGACTAGATAAAAGAGTAATACTTCCTCTGTTTTTAATGACAAAACTGAAGTCTTAATTAAGCACAGTGAAGATGGAGATCATGAACAGATTTCAAAGTCTCTTTTCCTCTAGGCTTTAAAACACATGCATGCTATTGTAATTCTCCAAGAAGGCAGCTTTTTCCTCCAGAGCAAAACCAGCCAATTCACTCTGCTATATTTCCTAACCCATAGATTGAACACTGTTTCCTAAGCAGCATTGAATTAATCTTGAAACATCTACATCACATTTCTACCTATATCTAGTATAGCCCCTGGTATTAAATAGGGGCTAACATATTTTTAAATAAATAAAAGACTATATTCTCAACTTCCAGATATGTTCTCCTGATTCCCCCCTTTCATGGAACATCACGTAAATAAATTTTCCAATTTGCAAGTTAACAAATTATGACACCTTGAATCAATTAATGGGGTGACACAGATATAGATAGGCGAATCCTCCAGATTGGTATGAAAACAATTACTGCTCTAATAAACCAAATAATCAAGAAACAATAAAGTTACTGATTTATTAAATATATGCATCAGCCACCACTTTTACTTCCTTAGTGTTGCCCTCATATTGTCTGGAGTTATTTCAACAACTGCTTTGGATTTATTTGATCTAAAATGTTTGACATGGAAATCAAGAAAGAAAAAGGACTCTCTCTCTTTCTACCTCAGCATCTAAAAATGATGTGATTTGGTATTTCTTTTCATAGCTGTAATGTACATATATCTCACCATATGTGTCTCTATGCACATTTACTTAGACTTTCAATATTGATAAGCACGTGCTACAAGTAATTTTGGTGTGAACTCTGGAGGCTCAGAGCTTAATAAGACGAACTACTTTTAGAAACTCACTATTACAAGAATGTATAAGGATGAACGCATGCACGTTTAAAATCATGGTCTCATTTGAAATATGGTGTAGGCCAGTGATTGCCAACTGGGGTGTGAGGGGCGACGGGTAAGGGGGTCTCTGCTGTCCAAGGGACATTTGGTAATGTCTGGAGACATTTTGGGCTGTCACAAGCCAGAGGTGGGGGGACAAGGTACCACTGGTGTCTAGTGGGTCGAGACCAGAGAGGCAGCTTAACATCCTACAGTGCACGGGACAGACCTCACAACAAAGAAATATCCAGCACAAAATGTCAATAGTGCAAAAGTTGAGAAATTCTAGGGTAAGGGAAAAGGTACTGGGCACCTGGATTAGAACTCAGATCTGTTGACTAAGATGTGACCATAGGACAAATTACATCGTTGAGTCCATCTCCTTGTGGAACAAAAGACAAGCCCGTTGTGCCCCAATGGAGAAAATTCTACCTACCTTAAAGAGTTCTTACAAGCAGTAAATGAGATACCTGTGGATATCCTAACACTTTTTGGTACTCCTCTCTCTAACATGGGCTCCAGCCCTCTGCAAAATTAAGGACTGATCCTTAATTTATTATTATCCTGATTTTCTAATTTTTCCCAGTAAAAAAGGCAACATACCTGGCCCCTTTTCTTTAGGATTGCATTACTTCCCAAGGATCTCCTCAGTGCTCCTTATAAATTAGTTTACCTGAAATCTCTAAACTTATCTTAGCCCCAGCAAAGAATGAGTCTTAGACTCAATTTGAAATTCCACTACATATGAACAATTTTTAAGGGTAAAATACATTATATATAAATCATCATTAACTTTTATGTTCAGCTTAAGAACTAATAATAACATAAATACTATATCGTTACCACTTGGCTTAAGAAATGAAACATTACCAGCTTGCTGTATGTTCCAATACAGCCATCTCCTCCACCCTAACCACTCATGAACCTTCACCCTCTCCAGGGAATGACAATCCTGATCTGGTGTTAATCATTTACATGTTTTTAATTTATTTTTGTACTAAATTTGTGTGTATTTTTTGACAATATATTGTTTAGTTCTGCTAGTTTTGATTTTTATACAAACAACTTTATATGGTCTACATTTTTCTGTGACGTCTTTTTTTTACAACATCATATTTTTGTGATTTCTCCGTGTTGAAAGTTATAGTTGGCTTTAAGACCACCAGTGGAAGATGAGAACTTTGAATGCATTAATCCTTACTAATGCATTGCTATGCTTTTCATTTGTTTTCCAATTTAAAGGATATAAAATACTAGTGCATTTTGGCTTTAATTTGTACTTGATAGAACTAATGAGATTGATTTCTTTTTATGTATTTATTGTTTGATTGCATTTCCTTATAAGTGAAATGCCTGCTTCTAGCGATTAGCCATTTTTTTCTTACGGATTCATAGGCATCCTTTCTGTATTCTGTACACTAGTCCTTTTGTTATATGTATTATGTATTCCAAGTATTTTGTTGCCTTCATGGTATTGTTTGTTAAATAGTAAATCTTAAATTTAATGAGATTAAATGTCTTTAATCTACGTGGAATTGATTTTTGTGTGAGCTAGAAATTTAATTTTTTTCCCAATAAATAATTTTCCCCCATACCTTGTTTTAAATAGCCAACCCTTTACCCATCCATGTGAGCTTTGTCATATGTCAAGATGTCATATATGCCTAGGCCTGTTTTGTGGCTCAGCTTCTGTTTTCTTGGTCACTGTATTAGCTATCTCTGGGCCAAAACTACAATAGTTTCTCACTGTTAGTGTGTGTCATACACCCCTCGTGCCATACGTTAGTCTTCTTTGTTCTTCTTCAGGAATGTTTGGTGCTTTTTTTTTTTAATGCTTTGCTCTTCCATTCAAGTTCAAGAAACATCTAGTCAATTCTCTCTTTTTATAAAAACAAAAACAAAAAACAAAAAAAACCCCAAAACTCTAGCATTTTGACTAAAATGTCATTGAAATTGTACATAATTTGAGAAAATTTGACCTCACGATAGTGAGACTTTGTATTCATGAACACAGTATATACCTGCATTTATTTAGAATTTTGAAATGTTTTTCAATAAAGTTTATAATATTCCCCAGAAAAGTCTTACATTTATTTTTATAGATTTACTCCTAGACATGTCATTTTTGGAATACCATTACAAAAGATATCACTTTCATTAATTTTTCCAACTGTAACTGATCTAGAGAAATTACTATGTGTCATTTTGTATTTTGTGTGTGACAAAAATCAGCTGATGGTTTATAATCTTTTGATTATACAAAAGGTAATCAGCTTTCACCTTGTTATAATTTTATATATTTATTCTCTACCTTAAAATAATGTAGAGTATTAGATTCTCTTCCATTCCATGGGTGATATTCATTAGACTGATCATCCCACTAATACTAGGTATCAGAATTTTGGATTTATCCAGCGTTCCACCAGTGTCACCTTCCACAAAGTATTCTCTTCCCATCTTGTGGGGACAACACCCCTACTGAAAATCAAAACTTTATATGGATGTCTTATATGTAGTGACATGTAGGACCTACTAATGATGTATTTAAATAGCTTTGGTGAATTCACTGGGTCGTGTTTATACTTTTTGTTTAAGTCTCATTTAATTACAATTTGTTTAAGTCTCATTTAATTACATTTATCATAGCCTCTGCTTAAGAAGGAGTATACTTGAATTTCACAAGAGAGTGTGATTTTTCTGGTTTGACATTTTTATTGTAGGAAATTAGTCCAGACCCAGAGACACATGATCATTTCGGTAAAATGTTAAGCTCTTCCTTAACCTAAAAATTAACTTTTCCTCACATTTTTAAAGACAGGATCTTTAAAAAGTTCAACTAGTAAATTTTCTAAAGAATGTCAGGTGCGCTGTCTTAATTCACCACTTCCACTTTACTTCTTGTCCTTCCAGACATACACTAGCAAAAGGAAATAGATAGCCTAGAACCTTTGTGTTGTCTCAACAAATACAGTTTGAGAAATAATATTTGGGGAAAATATTGATGTGAAAAATCAAAAGATATGCCCAAACTAATCTTCTAATTCTTATGGTCAGGAAACAAACAAACAACAACAACAACAAATCAAATAACCTGTAACCTATTCTCATCCCAGAGCTGCAGGCATTTGACTTGCATTTGGGTCAAGAAGCCTCTCTTTAGCTAATTCTGTTTTTATTGGCCAGTTCTTCTTTCATTATTTTTATATAAACTGATCAATGTAAGCCCTAGTCTAGACAGCAAAATCAGCAAGAGTCCCTTCTATGTACCTCTGTCTGACATCCAAGGGGCTGCTACCACACATCTCTAAAAGATACGTGTTAAAACTTCCTACTACATTTAATAGAAATAGGAGTAAGGATTAATGAAATATTATATAGTTTCTGCTTTTTCATGCCATATTTATTTGCATCTATTATTATTCCTACTTACTATTTTTATTTCTTATTTCATTTTATGTAGTCTTTATAGTATAGTTGTAAACTAGGGGGCTAATGATAGTCACATAATGACATGTAACACTTACTCTCTAACCCATCAGAGGAAAAAAGTCCATCTGATAATCCTTTTCTCTACCACTTAAGTCTTTGTTAATAGTCTTCATGATCTCTGAAGACCTAATCCAGAGCAAAGGTAGAGAAGCTCTGATATGTTTCCCTGTTTGTCACCATTCTGTATCTTATACCCCATTTCATCAGGCGGAGCAGGAGAGAAGGGAAGTGTTATTTATGCTATTTCTCCCAGGCCAGATGAAATAAACCTGGCAGGAACAGATGTTAAATTGAAGACTATGAAAAGTTAACACTATCTTCCGTAATTGAAACCTTAGGGAGGAAGGCTTGAGACAATTGTCAATGGACAGAGAATACCAAAACAAGAGTATATTCCCTGGCTCATTTCTTGCACCTTCTCATACATGAAAGCAAAGTAACAAATTGATGGGCAGTGGGCATGGACAGAAAGTGATTGGCCTTCATGAATAAAAGACTTCAAAAGACAACCCTCCTCAGTTTTAGTTCCACGGAACTCCCACAGCCAGCCTTTCACAATGGATCTTTCCTAGGCATTTCAGGCAGGAGAGCCCACCAACTTTCATGTCCTTTATAAAGTGGACTCCCTTCCAATTTTCCAATTCGAAGAATTTTTGGAATGCATCCTTCCTTCCAATGTTTGCCTACAGGATGAACACCCAGAGGATACAACCAGACCAGAGCTGCTGAAAATACCATGGTTTTTCACCTTTTTGGTAATTCTTTTTAGTCTCATTGTCATACCTTTAGCACCCAGTCCCTCCAGATTCTTTTTTATTAAGTCCCTCATGATCATATATGTTGGGTTTGTTTTCTATAACCCTTTCATTTGAACACACAGAGTGTTCATTTTGCATAAATGAAAGTTTTATGTATTTGTTGCCTCTGAGTTTGGGGTATGTAGGTACATATATTCCACTTATGATTTTTTAAGTTAAAAAAACACACCATTTGAAGTTATCAAGACTTAAGGACTGTGAACTTAGCAGTTAGAATTATTGCTTCATCTCTTCTTCATTGTTTTTGTTGTATGATTCAGTTTTCACATCTGTAAAATGAGGATAATTATTATATCTATCTCCCAGTTCTATTTTGATGATTAAATGTTTTAATGCATGAAAAGCACCTAAACAGTTCCTGGCTCATAGCAAGATCAAAAAACAATTACTTATTATTTTTATAATCATTTTACTTGACTTTTATACTGTAGACAAAATATAATAATGATTCTAGTATTTTAATATTCAGGATAGAATGACTAATACTGCAAGTCTCTTATCTACACCGTATCACACGGAAAATGGGAGCAAGCTCAAAAAAAATGTTTTTTAAACCAGGAAGATGTAGTCTTGAAGTGAAAAGAAAGACGCAAGTTCACTTAAAATATGTAGGTGAACAAAACAGCAGAAAGAAGTGTAGGACAAAATTCATGGACAGGATTATTCTCAACATGCCTCATTTGTGGGTAACACGTTTCAATAAAAAGTATGATGATGCCCAACCACTAAAAAGAGATGATAATTATGTAACCTGATGGAGGTGCTAATTATTGCTACAATGGCATTCACATTACACTATACAAATGTATCAAATTAACATGCTGCACATCTTAAATTTACACAATATATCAAATATATGTCAATAAATTTTTTTTAAGTAGGATGAAGAACACTCTCCAACACAAGTATGTCTGCAAAACCACTGTACAAAATTTTCCTGGGAGAGTAATTGTTCCCACCATCCTTGGTACTGAGGATGAGAATTACATTCAGAAGTCTTAAGTCTCAAGTCTTAAGAGGATATGGGAGAAGAAAGGGCAGCAGAAGATGAAACTGGATGTACAGTGAGAGTTGCAGACGAAGACATTGCTATGAAGAGTCCAAGAAGCTGTTTCTTTATCTGTGTTCCTTGCATTTCCCTTAGGTGTGTTTCTCCAGTTACTAAGAAATCTCCTGACCCACCTCCTTCCCACCTACCCTTGTTCTTACTCAGTCCATCTGTTTTGGTATCCTCAGTTCTTGCCTGTAGTAAAGAACTTTACTTCATTTCTATCTTTCTTTAAACTTCCATTGTTGGCCTCTAATTTTGTACCATGGCCTCTTGGAGGGACATGGGTCCCAGTGTTCTCATGCTTCATGTTGATAAGAGGAAAAGGTTGTCCAGAAATATTCTTAAAGATTTAAGTTAAGCCCCACCCCCCATATATATTTCTTCCTGTGGTATAATAAATCCTACTGGGACTTTACTGCACAAGATCTATTTTTAATTTTAGTCCTATTAATTCAGGACTGAGAGCATTGTCCATGTTTCAACATCACATTCTCTTCTGTTCTTTCAGTGTCTTGCAGTCCCATTTTTTCTCTTTTCCTCCTTCATTTACCTAGATCTTGCTTTGTTCCTTCCTGAGGAGAAAGCCTTCAACAGAATTAGTGAGGCATCCCCAGCCAGGGGCCCCATCTCTCAAAGAGCTTGATGTAATTTTACCCTAATTCACCTAACTGTGAATTGCGTTCCCTAACTCTCCTGCTGCCACCAGCCAGAAAGGGGCCTCTGCTCAGGCCAGGGTTCACCATGGCAGGTGAATGCAGTAGTAGGAGTCCACCTGTTAACACATATGCAGAGTAGGAAGTGAATTCACTCTGCCAATTTTCCAAGAGTTAACTTTTCAGCTTGTTTCTCGTTCTCATCAACTGGTGGATAGGAGTTTTAGCTTTCAGGATCAGAATAGATTTTTCCACGGTGCTCCTTTTTTTTTCACTTGTGAAAGAAAGAAAACGCATTTGAGCAAGAAGGACTTGCACCATACATCAGCGCCCCTGAATTGTAAATAGAAAACAGAGAATCAATTGGTCACTGTGGCAGTTATAGGAGCAGGAGAAATTATTTTTGTAATTCTCACAAAACTCCTGATTTCTCTGGGGCTGGTACTTAGAAAAGGTGGTTTTGAGGGATTTTTCATTTTATTTTTTGTTCTCAAGATGGCGCATGCTCTGTGAAGGCCATCTCTACCCACACAACTCAGAAATGTCTGTAATCTTATGTTAGTAGTGTAGTTGCATTATTTATCATTAATATTTACCTCACTATTTTTTAAAAAACTGGAAAAAGTTAGGGATCTTGGCTAGGCATTCAAAAGCTCTTTAAATTATCCTTCCAGATTTTTCTCCAAACACTCCTCACCTTTAGCCGAACCAGTTGGCTATTTTTCCCCCATCAGCATTTTTTAATGTTACATCCTTATCTTTTGTATTATCTTCCCACCACTGCCAAAATACTGCTCATTATTCAAAACCAAGTTCAAATCTCACGTACTCAGCCACCTTTCCTGATCATCTGGATATAATCTCCCCCTTCTACTGCTGGCTGGGAGAACTTCTAGTTCTTAATATTTTCTGGTAGTTCCGTATACTACAAAAAAAAAAAGGTGCAAACTTTGGAGTGCCTTTAACATGCAGCTTCCTAGGCCCTATTCCCATGAATCTCTGACTCAGTAAATCTGTGATGGGACCTAGGCACATCTGTTTTGTTTGTTTGTTTATTTATTTATTTATTTATTTATTTATTTATTTATTTATGGCTGTGTTGGGTCTTCGTTTTTGTGCGAGGGCTTTCTCTAGTTGTGGCAAGCGGGGGCCACCCTTCATCATGGTGCGCGGGCCTCTCACTATCGCGGCTGCTCTTGTTGCGGAGCACAGGCTCCAGACGCGCAGGCTCAGTAGTTGTGGCTCACGGGCCCAGTTGCTCCGCGGCATGTGGGATCTTCCCAGACCAGGGCTCGAATCCGTGTCCCCTGCATTGGCAGGCAGATTCTCAACCACTGCGCCACCAGGGAAGCCCAGCACATCTGTTTTAACATACTAAATGCATCTGATACAGACCATGTGTAGACCATATTTTTAGAAGTATCAGCATAATATTTTTTATATTTGTTACTTTTATAAGCATATATGTTTTATTTCCCTGTTCAGTTACATGCTATTAAAGGGCAGGGATTATATTTTATACTGCTATTTATTTTACACAATGTCTTAAATTTAAATAATATTACTAGCACTAATTTATGTAGCTCTCCTTAGACATGTCAAAAGTCCATTTTTTTAATACTAAGTATAATATTAGGAAAAGGGTTGATCTGTAAAGTTACTCAAAAGGGAAGAATAAAGAAAACAGCAATATTGGGGTTTTTATAATAAGAATAGGGCAAGAAGAAGGTTCAGACCAATGGTTATAATTAAATATTGATTTACTTGGGGTCAGATACTCTCCTAATCGTTTGGTGCACTTCCTTTTAGGGGACATCTAGGATTCTTTATTTTCTAAATGTCACCCCTTGTGGTAAAAGTTAGTACTGAAAACTGAAACCTAAAAATTATAAGGATGCCGTAGGACATCTTGCTGAACGGAAACTAATTTTTCCCGGTGAGAAACTTGGTTTCATTTTTTATTTTATAAATGTTGGCTTAATACTGGTTATGTGTCATGGAAGAGCCCCACCACATTCACTACATCAAATGCTGTGAAAATTATCCAGCTCATATTATACCTCTAAGCACTTCACCAAAATGTAATAATTTCCTGAAACATAAAAGAAACCTTTCACCATCTTTATTTTTTGTCAAGCGAACAGACGATGTTTGTACTTTAGTGATCACATTCAAAACCAGAGGCAGTGAATTCACTTGATTTCCTCTCAGTGGCTGTGAAGTTGGGAGGCTGGTGACATACCTGCCCCTGGGACCACTGGTTCCAGCTTCCTGGGTATAAACGGAGGCAAACCACCTCTGTGATTCTCAGACAAGGTGAGAATCCAAATCACTGACTTAAAAACGAGAAAATCCAATTTTTGGAAGGTTCAATGACTATGTTTCCCTGATCTGGAAAGAATTGTACAGATACTCTATAAAAATAACTGTAAACTCCCTTCCAGAGAAGATGGCCCCACGGCATCCCTGAAGGCAATAGAGAAAGTTTGTACGTCCTTTCCTGGATCTGTGTTCTTTCTCCCAGTGATTGCCACACGTGAAGTGCTTTCCTGTTTAAACTCATCACAATGCACTCCAGAGATGTGAGCTAGGGGAAGGATTTTAAAATGGGTCCTTGTCCTCTCCACAAATAGCAAATAAACTGCCAACAAGAGGCATTTTACGAACATCACGTCTACTGCCCGGTTCTCTGATGTCCTATTTCTGGAGGTCAGCTGCTCTGACTCGATATTCGTTGAGTTGTGGGGTTTTTTTTTTTGTTTTTTTTTAAGTTTGACTCTCTGGAGTGAAGATGCTCTTTGTTGAGAGGTCTGGTTGACCGCTACGTCTTCCCAGTTCCTTGTCTCTCATCATGGCTTAGTTCACACACTACATCTTAAAAGAGTGGAGGTCTACCTACTACACTTTGGGTCAGATTAGACCTTGTATGCCTTCCTTGGAGAGGGTCTCACTTTGGTTTTGTCATGCTTTTTAGGCTTCACAAGGAAGTTCTAAGCCTCTCAGCCATCTTCCTAGCAGATTGCCTGAGGCCTTACACTTCTGATACCATCTTCAGGTTGAAAGTATGATGATGGAAGTCTGTTTTACACAGAAGGGGTTAGATGCCAGGGTTTCTTCTAAGACTGAGGCTCCGCAGAAGCGATTTTCTCTTTCTTTATTCTTATTCCTTCCTTTCTTCAACTCATTTTCTTTCATCTCTTCTTTCCTTTCTCTCTCTCTTTCCTTCTTTCTTACTTTTTTTCCTGAAATCTAGGACAAAGACTATTTTTAATATCTCACTTAAGAAACCAGAGTTATTCCCCTAATTCTTCAATTTTCTAAATACATTGAATTTCCCTTTACCTTCTTATATACCATGACCCTCTTCCCCTACCCCATACATGTCTAGTATCTATTTTTTTCTCTAAGAATATCTTTTGGTGGTCCTCATTCCTTTATTCTCTTAGCGTTGCCCAGTATCCATTCCCCAAAATGATTGTTCTAAGTCAATCATGGTTATACTATTTTTCTTGCAATGATTGGCTTAGAAATGGGCGTGTGACCTAATACTGGCTTATGATATTTGAGATGTCCAATGGGGGCTTCTGGAAAAAGACAATTTTGCAGAATTTTTTTTCACTTAGCTGTCTATCAAATAATTTCACATCGTTAAAGTCTTCATAATTTTTATTCACAAAAATTTTATTTCTACAGGAAAACTAGCTAACTCATTTAATAATTTAAATGATGAGCAATAAACTGCACCATTTAACTGTTTCTAATTTTTAAAAAAATACATATTTTTAGAGATATAGTCACTTCCTTTTTTAAAAATATTATTTAAACTGTATGCTCTGAAGTGGAATTACTAGGTCCAAATTAGAAACTTTTATATCTCTTGGTTTCCAAAATGTTTATACTAACTTCAACTGCCATTGCCGGTTTAGAAATTTTCAGTCTCTCCATACCTTGAAAGCACAAGGCATTATCTATTTTTGCTAACTTGTTTGAATTCACTTTTCTCTGATTCTTGGCAAGTTTGAACACTTTTGCCTTCACGCATTTATTAGTTGTATTTCTTTGTGGACACTTCTCATCTATTTCCTTTCTGTCAATTGTCTATGGGGTCTTATTTTACTTAAAAATAAACATCTGGGAGCTTTTAATATAACATAGTTATTGGCCCATGTCTTATTTGCTGAAAATATTATTTGCTTTCTTATTTGGGCTACCTTACTTTGACTGCAGAAGTTTGTAACTTTAATGTCATCAAATTTGTTTATTCTTCCTTCGTGATTTCTTTTACTGTTTTTCAGTGTTGTGTCCTCTCTCAAATCCTCCAAATCCAGTGAATATTAAATTCCTCATCTGGTTTTCCTAACATTTTGATTTTCATATTTATATTTAATTCTTTTATCCATCTGGAATTACTTTTGACCAATATTCAGAGTTACAAGTCTTGATTTATTTTTCTTTCCAAAATGCTAAGCAACCATTCAACTACCATTTACCGAATAATCCTTCTCTTCCCTGCCGCTCTGATAAAATAAATCTTATATATAATAAAGTCAGTTTCAGAGGACTCTCTTCTGCTTCGTTTAGCTTTGCTTTGTAGCTCACAAGACACTTTAACCTACATCATCTCATTTCATCCTTCTTCCTCCACTCTGATTGCCTGGGTCCCTCCCCACTGCTCCTCCTGCAATGCTAACATCAAGCAATCTGACTTGTCCCATGTCTGTCTTATAGATGGAAAACAAAACCCCGAGACATGAAGCCACTTATTAACCAGACTTCCCAGCCATTTAGTATTAGGCAGAAATGGAAATTTTCTGTTTCCGCTCACCCTATGCCCTGGACATCTCATCCCCACATTGGGAAGACATTGGCTACCATCTTGGCTAGTGTTTGTTTTGGCTTCAGGGTCATCCATGAGCCTCCGTTTGGGTTCCCCCAAACTAGGACCTATTTCCTACACACACATTTATTTCTCAGGATTCTTTGGCAACTTCTGCTTCCATAGCAGAGGGGAAACAAGCAGTGGTTGCAGACAGCCGTATGCCTCTGAGCTTCCCAGCCCGTGTGTACTTGGCACTGACTGAGGATTCTGCTTTCTGTCAGTGCATTTGCGAGGTGACACATATTCTCCGGTGATTAGATTAGCGCTGGCAAAGCCAATATGAAAAACCCACACAGATTACCACTGTCACCCGCAGTAATTACATTTATTCATTTCCATTTAGCCAAGTTTTTACAAGCCGAGCAAAGGGCCAAATAAGCAATAAACACAGAGGCAAGAAATTAAAATGCTGATCTGTTTGCTGTGAAAACAATCAAACTATCATCTTTCTTTAGGCACCTCATTCATCATCAGACGGGGCCACACTGGTGAAATGGAGGTGGGGAGCCTAATGTTATTACATGTAAATTCACTAACATGAAATTACTGCCCCTGATGTGATTTTACTAATAAATTAGTTCATTTCTACCTTTTCGCTAGAGACTTTAGGGGCCGTGGAGAATTGTACATGTGTCTTGTAATCGCGCCTGCTTTATTTCAGGCTGGCTAGCTGTTAAATTTCTATTTCTTTGCACTCCCTCCCAGCTGATTCTTTAGTTTTCTTGCTATGCCTTATTGGATCAACATGCCATACAATTTGTTGTCTTCACGTGTAGTTTGAAAATAAGCAGCTTAAGGACAAATTCTCTTTTGCAGGCGATGGGCACAGCATCGGGAGTATTATGAATATAATGGCCCTAGCAGCTAGTTGGCAGCTATTATTAATTCATTGTTGGGTGTGGTGTTTTTTTCTCATTTCTGTATCCATTTTCAATTGGAAAAGAGAATGGAGCCAAACTTTGCCATGTCAAGGAGCTACTGAAGCAAGGAAATCAATCTGCAAGTGGCTCCCTTGGCTTGCTCACCCCTCTGCTGTGTCTCAGAGGAGCAAAGAGCTCACAGTGGAAGGGCAGCCAGTGGTTCACAAAAGACAGATGTAGGGTCTCTTTGGATCCGCTCCCTCCTTGGGACATGCATGGTGCTTCCTTGCTTATTGTTAATGGCCCATGTCTGGATCTAGAATATTTCATTTATTCTTTTTTTTTTTTTTTTTTTTTTTTAGAAATTCACGTTCTTTTATTTATTTATTTATAACTGTGTTGAGTCTTCGTTTCTGTGTGAGGGCTTTCTCTAGTTGCGGCAAGTGGGGACCACTCTTCATCGCGGTGCGCGGGCCTCTCACCATCGCGGCCTCTCTTGTTGCGGAGCACAGGCTCCAGACGCGCAGGCTCAGTAATTGTGGCTCACGGGCCCAGTTGCTCCGTGGCATGTGGGATCTTCCCAGACCAGGGCTCGAACCCGTGTCCCCTGCATTGGCAGGCAGATTCTCAACCACTGCGCCACCAGGGAAGCCCTCATTTATTCTTAAAGATTTCATCTGCTCTGCTGTTTAGCCCAACCCAAAATCACAACCCGTTTTTGCAAGATTACAAATGGTTTCTATGAAAGTGACTTCGATGCTGCCAATGACAGAGTGGAGATGCTAAGAGAACAGGAGAGGGAGGGAGAGACAAGAGAGACAAGTCTTTGGTGGAGACGCCCCTTCCTTTTCCAATACTTCTTCTCCTGACCCTAAATGGAGATTCTGTATGATATGGCTCAATTTTAAGCCTTAGAGAAACATAAAATATGCACAATAGTATATTCCTGCTTTGTACAGTAAAAATGTGTTAAAAAGAGTTTCTTTGAGGCAGTGGTTCAGTGAAACTCTAAGGCATAGTAATGGTAGACATGACTCATGACACCCACTTCACACTTGAGCATTGAATAGATTTCCCTCATCCTTTCCATAGAAATAGCATTAATTAAATTTATGTGTTAAGGAAATGTACAGGAAATAACTCCTCCTTGACTTGAATTTAACTTTGCACCATGCAAAGTTATATATGAGGGGAATTGTGCATCTAATTTTTTTCTCTTTTTTTTTGGAAAGAAGAAATGAGAATAAGTACCTGTTTCTGGATTTATTAAGTAAGAGAGTACTCTGGCTAACTGACTATTCTCATTAATGAGTGAAATATTTGGACTATCAATTTGAAAATAACTCCATTCAATTAATACCTATTGATCAATTCCTGTAGACAGAACCCCAAGTTAAATGCTGTCCCAAAAGACAAAAATAAAAGTCTAGCTTTTCAGGATTTAAGGTAATTCAGACGCTTCCAGTTTCTGGGGTTGCCATAGAGACCCACATCTATGGGTACTCTCATAGAACCTTGTATTTAGCTTTCATAGTTCTTACCACAGAGTTTGCCATTTTCTTTCATTTGTTTGTCATTTTCTTAATATCTAGATTCTTAATTAGACTATATTCTCCATTACAGCAAGGACTGTTTCAGGTTTTCTCTCCACAGTATCCCCATTGAGTACATACCAAGTATTAAATAAATATCAAATAAACAAATGAAAAATTGAATTATACAGTCCTGTAGAAACAGAGACAGTGTAGAATATTGCTTTAAATCAGCATTGTTGCAAGACAAATCACTGCACAAATACGGTTAAGAATTACTTCTTGAGCATCTATTATGTGTTAGCTACTCTTCGACGTGCTGAGGATACTGCAGTGAACAAGATGGATAAAAACTTGTACCCTTGCAGAGCTTACATTTTTTTAGTAAGTGAATAGAATAAGGAAGATGTTTCAAATAATGAGCAATATTGTTTGTTATATTTTTAAATATAAACCTCTCTATTAGATGTTGATCTTATATTTTGGAGCCAATAATTATTTTTCATTTCAGCTTTCTAAGTGCAACACTAAGAAATCACGTATAATTAATGATATAGCAACTTAATTATAATAATTTCTTAAAATTAAGCATTAGAAATTACAGCAGTGAAAATACTCTTTATGACACTATAATGGTGGATATGTGTCATCATACAGTGGTCAAAATCTATAGAATATACAATACCAAGAGTAAACAGTGATGTCAATATGGACTTCGGTTCATTAAAAAAAAAAATATATATATATATATATATATATATATATACACTTATGCATGAAATATGTGCTTATATATGAATATATGAGAATATAATATAATAATGTGATATATAATAACATTACATTATTAATAATATATCAATAATTATATAAATTATGCAAAATATTATATCATTATATTACATTACATTATATTATATTCTCATAGTGAATAAAAGATTCTCCACTGTCACTACAGCATTGTAGTCGTACTATGGCATTGTAGCAATACTTCCTTCCTTTACACCATCCCATACTCTGTCCAATCCTGATTCTTCCTCACCAAATAGTGTTGAGAGTCCCTTCCTTTCTACTCTAGCTAACGCCATTTGCTTTCATGGACTTATCACCTGAGATGCGGACAATTACTGTGGTCTGACTCTGCATCCTCCAGGGGTCCCTCCAGGCTAGAGGAGAGACCTCACTGCCTGTGGACATACTGCGTTCATTCTGGTCACCTTCCCTTGGCTCAGGTTTTCTCCCTCCTTGAGCCCCCTCTTCCTCTCAGAATTCACTCACATGTCGAGTCAATGCTCACTTTGTGCATCGCTTTCTTTACAAAGCTCTCTGACCTGAGCACGAAATAACCTCTTCTTGCTCTAGGCTTGTATCTCATCATATACTGCCAGGGACAATCCCACATGGCCAAATATATCATTAACTCATTTTTTCACACTTTTCTTGTACTCTGTGTTTTCTTTCTTCAATCAGAATCTGATCCCCTCAGGTAAATTATGTTTGTGTTTTCCACAGTGCCTGCTCCAGTTCTGTGCCCATGATGCCCACTCAATAATGTGTTATTAAGTGAATGAACAGATGAATGAATGAAGTCCTGAGGTTCGGGTCCTCCTTCAGAACATTTCCAGTGGAAACTGTCAGTTTAATTGGTATCATTCTATCTACACCAAGAATCTCTTCTCTTTTCTGCTTCAGAACCAAAAATGAAAGGAAGAATCATATTATTTGCTAAGTTCTCTGAAGTATAAAACATGGATGGAATAGGTGAATGGACGCAGATATAATCACCTGTAGTTTAAGCCTTCTCCAGACAAAATTTCTTTCCGTAAATTTTCTGTCTACATTAAATTTCTAATCATTGAATGTTAATATATCAAAACTATTATATAAATGTAGAAGGCAAACAGTGCTTTAGAACGCGTTACTTTTGTGTTGTGGTGAAATGAATATAAGATAAAATTTACTATTTTAACCATTTGTAAGTGTATAGTTCAAAGGCATTAAGTACATTCATATTGCTATGCAACCATCACCACTATCTTCAGAACTTTTTCATCATCTCACTCTGAAACTCTATAAATATTAAACAGTAGCTGCTCATTCCCCTCTCCCCTCTAGAAAGTATTACTTTTAATCATTGAAACATTGGTAATATTTATGATGAGTGTTTATGATTTCCTGAGATCTAAATAGCATATTGATGATGAATAATTTCGATTTAGTGAAAACTGTACTTTTCCTTAGAAACAGATTACTGAATGTTGGAAAATAAGAATGACCATGTAGAGATGAATACAACTCACATAAAAAGGTAGAAACTTCCTATATTTAGTGCATTCTTCCTTCACCTATTTCCATGAGTATAAAGAAGAATTCAAAGGGCAGAAATTAGTAGGTGCAATAAACCTATGCATTTAGGTTTTATACATTTGGGGGAAATCAAGACTTACAAAGTATGACATACCCCCAAGTTCTAGTATTTTATCCTGTTTTAATATTTCTGGAAATGAATCTCTTATTTATTTATTTTTTCATGTAATGTCTGAAACATTTATATTAACATATTTCCATACAAATAATCCAAAGAAAGTTTAGTATTAGTTGCTTTTTTTGTTGTTGTTTGTTTGTTTTTTTATACTGCAGGTTCTTATTAGTCATCAATTTTGTACACATCAGTGTATACATGTCAATCCCAATCGCCCAATTCAGCACACCACCATCCCCACCCCACTGCGGTGTTCCCCCCTTGGTGTCCATATGTTTGTTCTCTACATCTGTGTCTCAACTTCTGCCCTGCCAACTGGTTCATCTATACCATTTTTCTAGGTTCCACATACATACGTTAATATACGATATTTGTTTTTCTCTTTCTGACTTACTTCACTCTGTATGACAGTCTCTAGGTCCATCCACTTCTCAACAAATGACTCAATTTCGTTCCTTTTTATGGCTGAGTAATATTACATTGTATATATGTATCACAACTTCTTTATCCACTTGTCTGTCGATGGGCATTTAGGTTGCTTCCATGACCTGGCTATTGTAAATAGTGCTGCAATGAATATTGGGGTGCATGTGTCTTTTTGAATTATGGTTTTCTCTGGGTATATGCCCAGTAGTGGGATTGCTGGGTCATATGGTAATTCTATTTTTAGTTTTTAAAGGAACCTCCATAGGTTCCTCCACTGTGCAGGAGTGGAGGAGAGCCTCCACTGTTCTCCATAGT
This sequence comes from Balaenoptera musculus, assembly GCF_009873245.2. Classification (NCBI taxonomy): domain Eukaryota; kingdom Metazoa; phylum Chordata; class Mammalia; order Artiodactyla; family Balaenopteridae; genus Balaenoptera; species Balaenoptera musculus. The sequence continues at coordinate 25,885,028 of NC_045795.1, forward strand.
GGCTGTATCAATGTACATTCCCACCAACAGTGCAAGAGGGTTCCCTTTCTCCACACCTTCTCCAGCATTTGTTGTTTGTAGATTTCCTGATGATGTCCATTCTAACTGGTGTGAGGTGATACCTCATTGTAGTTTTGATTTGCATTTCTCTAATAATTAGTGATGTTGAGCAGCTTTTCATGTGCTTCTTGGCCATCTGTATGTCTTCTTTGGAGAAATGTATATTTAGGTCTTCTGCCCATTTTTGGATTGGGTTGTTTGTTTCTTTAATATTGAGCTGCATGAGCTGTTTATATATTTTGGAGATTAATCCTTTGTCTGTTGATACGTTTGCAAATATTTTCTCCCATTCTGAGAGTTGTCTTTTTGTCTTGTTTATGGTTTCCTTTGCTGTGCAAAAGCTTTGAAGTTTCATTAGGTCCCATTTGTTTATTTTTGTTTTTATTTCCATTACTCTAGGAGGTGGATCAAAAAAGATCTTGCTGTGATATATGTCAAAGAGTGTTCTTCCTATGTTTTCCTCTAAGAGTTTTATAGTGTGCGGTCTTACATTTAGGTCTCGAACCCATTTTGAGTTTATTTTTGTATATGGTGTTAGGGAGTGTTCTAATTTCATTCTTTTACATGTAGGTGTCCAATATTCCCAGCACCACTTATTGAAGAGACTGTCTTTTCTCCATTGTATATCTTTGCCTCCTTTGTCATAGATTAGTTGACCATAGGTGCGTGGGTTTATCTCTGGGTTTTCTATCTTGTTCCATTGATCTATGTTTCTGTTTTTGTGCCAGTATCATATTGTCTTGATTACTGTAGCTTTGTAGTATAGTCTGAAGTCAGGGAGTCTGATTCCTCCAGCTACGTTTTTTTCCCCTCAAGACTGCTTTGGCTATTTGGGGTCCTTTGTGTCTCCATACAAATTTTAAGATGATTTGTTCTAGTTCTGTAAAAAATGCCATTGGTAATTTGATAGGGATTGCATTGAATCTGTAGATTGCTTTGGGTAGTAAAGTCATTTTCACAATATTGATTCTTCCAATCCAAGAACATGGTATATCTCTCCATCTGTTGGTATCATCTTTAATTTCTTTCATCAGTGTCTTATAGTTTTCTGCATACAGGTCTTTTTTCTCCTTAGGTACGTTTTTTCCTAGGTATTTTATTCTTTTTGTTGCAATGGTAAATGGGAGTGTTTCCATAATTTCTCTTTCAGATTTTTCATCATTAGTGTATAGGAATTCAAGAGATTTCTGTGCATTAATTTTGTATCCTGCAACTTTACCAAATTCATTGATTAGCTCTAGTAGTTTTCTGGTGGCATTTTTAGGATTCTCTATGTATAGTATCATGTCATCTGCAAACAGTGACAGTTTTACTTCTTCTTTTCCAATTTGTATTCCTTTTATTTCTTTTTCTTCTCTGATTGCCGTGGCTAGGACTTCCAAAACTATGTTGAATAATAGTGGTGAGAGTGGACATCCTTGTCTCATTCCTGATCTTAGTGGAAATGCTTTCAGTTTTTCACCATTGAGAATGATGTTTGCTGTGGGTTTGTCGTATATGGCCTTTATTATGTTGAGGTAGGTTCCTTCTATGCCCACTTTCTGGAGAGTTTTTATCATAAATGGGTGTTTAATTTTGTCAAAAGCTTTTTCTGCATCTATTGAGATGATCATATGGTTTTTATTCTTCAATTTGTTAATCTGGTGTATCACATTGACTGATTTGCGTATATTGAAGAATCCTTGCATCCCTGGGATAAATCCCACATGATCGTGGTGTGTGATCCTTTTAATGTGTTGTTGGATTCTGTTTGCTAGTATTTTGTTGAGGACTTTTGCATCTATATTCATCAATGATATTGGTCTGTAATTTTCTTTTTTTGTAGTATCTTTGTCTGGTTTTGGTATCAGGGTGATGGTGGCCTCATAGAATGAGTTTGGGAGTGTTCCTTCCTCTGCAATTTTTTGGAAGAGTTTGAGAAGGACGGGTGTTAGCTCTTCTCTAAATGTTTGATAGAATTCACCTGTGAAGCCATCTGGTCCTGGACTTTTGTTTTTTGGAAGATTTTTAATCACAGTTTCAATTTCCTTACTTGTGATTCGTCTGTTCATGTTTTCTATTTCTTCCTGATTCAGTCTTGGAAGGTTATACCTTTCTAAGAATTTGTCTATTTCTTCCAGGTTGTCCATTTTATTGGCATAGAGTTGCTTGTAGTAGTCTCTTAGGATGCTTTGTATTTCTGCGGTGTCTGTTGTAACTTCTCCTTTTTCATTTCTAATTTTATTGATTTGAGTCCTCTTCCTCTTTTTCTTGATGAGTCTGGCTAAAGGTTTATCAATTTTGTTTATCTTCTCAAAGAACCAGCTTTTAGTTTTATTGATCTTTGCTATTGTTTTCTTTATTTCTATCTCATTTATTTCTGCTCTGATCTTTATGATTTCTTTCCTTCTGCTAACTTTGGGTTTTGTTTGTTCTTCTTTCTCTAGTTCCTTTAGGTGTAAGGTTAGATTGTTTACTTGAGATTTTTCTTGTTTCTTGAGGTAGGCTTGTATAGCTATAAACTTCCCTCTTAGAACTGCTTTTGCTGCATCCCATAGGTTTTGGATCATTGTGTTTTCATTGTCATTTGTCTCTAGGTATTTTTGATTTCCTCTTTGATTTCTTCAGTGATCTCTTGGCTTTTAGTAACGTATTGTTTAGCCTCCATGTGTTTGTGTTTTTTACATTTTTTTCCCTGTAATTCATTTCTAATCTCAAAGCGTTGTGGTCAGAAAAGATGCTTGATATGATGTTAATTTTCTTAAATTTCCTGAGGCTTGATTTGTGACCCAAGATGTGATCTATCCTGAAGAATGTTCCATGCGCACTTGAGAAGAAAGTGTAATCTGCTGTTTTTGGATGGAATGTCCTATAAATATCAATTAAATCTTTCTGGTCTATTGTGTCGTTTTAAGCTTCTGTTTCTTATTTATTATCATTTTGGATGATCTGTCCATTGGTGTAAGTGAGGTGTTAAAGTCCCCCACTATTATTGTGTTACTGTCGATTTCCTCTTTTATAGCTGTTAGCAGTTGCCTTATGTATTGAGGTGCTCCTATGTTGGGTGCATATATATTTATAATTGTTATATCTTCTTCTTGGATTGATCCCTTGATCATTATGTAGTGTCCTTCCTTGTCTCTTGTAACATGCTTTATTTTAAAGTCTATTTTATCTGATATGAGTATTGCTACTCCAGCTTTCTTTTGATTTCCATTTGCATGGAATATCTTTTTCCATCCCCTCACTTTCAGTCTGTATGTGTCCCTAGGTCTGAAGTGGGTCCCTTGTAGACAGCATATGTATGGGTCTTGTTTTTGTATCCATTCAGCAAGCCTGTGTCTTTTGCTTGGAGCATTTAATCCATTCACATTTAAGGTAATTATCGATATGTATGTTCCTGTGACCATTTTCTTAATTGTTTTGGGTTTGTTTTGTAGGTCCTTTTCTTCTGTTGTGTTTCCCACTTAGAGAAGTTCCTTTAGCATTTGTTGTAGAGCTGGTTTGGTGGTGCTGAATTCTCTTAGCTTTTACTTGTGTGTAAAGCTTTTGATTTCTCCATCGAATCTGAATGAGATCCTTGCCGGCTACAGTAATCTTGGTGGTACGTTCTTCCCTTTCATCGCTTTAAGTATATCATGCCACTCCCTTCTGGCTTTTAGAGTTTCTGCTGAGAAACCTTATGCTGTTAACCTTATGGGAGTTCCTTTGTATGTTATTTGTCCTTTTTCCCTTGCTGCTTTCAATAATTTTTCTTTGTCTTTAATTTTTGCCAATTTGATTCCTACATGTCTCAGTGTATTTCTCCTTGGGTTTATCCTGTATGGGACTCTCTGTGCTTCCTGGACTTGGGTGGCTATTTCCTTTCCCATGTTAGGGAAGTTTTCGACTATAATCTCTTCAAACATTTTCTCGGGTCCTTTCTCTCTTCTCCTTCTGGGACCCCTATAATGCGAATGTTGTTGCATTTAATGTTGTCCCAGAGGTCTCTTAGGCTGTCTTCATTTCTTTTCATTCTTTTTTCTTTATTCTGTTCTGCAGCAGTGAATTCCACCATTCTGTCTTCCAGGTCACTTATCCATTCTTCTGCCTCAGTTATTCTGCTATTGATTCCTTCTAGTGTAGTTTTCAGTTCAGTTATTGTATTGTTCATCTCTGTTTGTTTGTTCTTTAGTTCTTCTAGGTCTTTGTTAAACATTTCTTGCATCTTCTCAATATTTGCCTCCATTCTTTTTCCAAAGTCCTGGATCATCTTCACTATCATTATTCTGAATTCTTTTTGTGGAAGGTTGCATATCTCCACTTCATTTAGTTGTTTTTCTGGGGGTTTATCTTGTTCCTTCATCTGGTACATAGCCCTCTGCCTTTTCATCTTGTCTATCTTTCTTGAAATGAATCTCTTATTAAGAGAGATGTTTTCACCCTTTATCTTATGTGAATATTGCAAATCATTTTGCAGAATGTGTGCTTTAATTTTCTACATTCTGACGATTCTATTTTGAACTGTGTCTTATCCACCTATAGTGCCTTACTAGTTTTTCTAATGTTACCTTGTACAACTAAGGCTTCCAAAAAAAAAAAAAAAAAAAACTGGAAAAGTAAAGCAGTTGTCCCAGAAGATAGACCCTGTTGCTTGACTCAACCATTGTCTTGGGCTCACCATGCTTATTGCTTTATTAGTTGAGAACAAGGGAAGGGATGACAAACAATTTTTTTTTCCTCAAAGAAGAACTGATTGAAAATCTATAGGTGGGGAAAAGTGGAATGTGTCATTGGAAGAACCAGCATTTATTCCTCTATGAGCAGTTGAGGGAGATGAGTGACCACCAGAAACAAATTAAACTCAGAGAACAAAACAAAAAGACTAAGGTTCTATGTCAGTAAGAAGGCTGGGCAGTCTCAACCATCAAGAAATCAGTAAGGAAGACCTGGCCACCAATGCAAGTAAGGATGGAGACACAGTGTGATGTCCTGAATCAATTCTGGTCCACTAAGAAAGACAGCTATGCTATGCAACTTTGAACACCAAAAGTTCTACCAGATTGGTTGGTGGTGCTATTTAGGGAAGAAATTAAATGTGTATATATATATATATATATATATATATATATATATATATATATATATACACACACACACACATACATATACATACATATATATACACATATATATAAATTAAATGTACATATATATAAAATTGGACATAGCTACATAAAGTACTATAGTGAAGTTTTCCTAAGTAGAAAGTAGAAAATTGCTCCAACAATTTTGTCTTGTCTGGCCAACAAGACACTTTTAATAAGTTGGATGACTTTATCTGGAAATTCCAAGGGTTAGTCAATTCATCATCTGTGTTCATGAATTCAAGTGTTGCTTTTGCTAAGTTATGATTTGTGAGAAAGTGTGGTAGGATCAGATTAAAGACATGAAAAGGTGGAGAGCCATGTATGTATCTGTGCTTGTGTGCTGGTCCCGTAGATTCTCTCCATTGTCAAGGAACATAGCACAATTCCTCTATCTTTTTGAAATGGGCCTTTAAGTATGAGTATCCCGAGTCCCACAGTTTTCCTCCTGATCCATGACTTTCTGGGTTAATTCTGAGAATCATTAAATGGATTTGCAAACCCTCCATACATATAGTAAGCAAAGGTGTGGTCTAATGTTTGTTTAATAATACAGTGTTATGTCGCTCAACTACTGTAATTTCCATGTTCTTATTGATTGTAATTTATAACATCATTAGCTTTCTAAACTGCCATTAACTAATGATGGACTCTGTAGGCTAAACAGCTCTTTGAAATCAGTTACTGACAAGTTAGCCCCAGAAGCATTTATCAAAAGGGTAATGGATCCCTATTGGAGTGACAATAAATTAGGTTATGCTCTTATCGAATTAAACAATGGATGAAGGAAAATTAGCTATCAATAAACATCCATAAAACCTTCTCGATTATTCCCAGTCAATTATATCAATTAGAGATCAAACAGGGAACCCCTGCAGTAAGTTAAATAAGACTAACCAGAGCCCAAAGAGGCCAAATTGTGTTACAAAAATGCAACACCAGGGGCAGCTGCAAAAGAGGTAATTATTACTGCCATTGACAAAAGGGCTGCTTTATTAGAACATGGGGTATTGCCTGGAGGCTGGCTTCTGGCTAAAGGACAAAGACTCCCAAATAAAGGCAAAAGGAAAGAGATGAGGAGACAGGGGACTTGGGAGAACAGGAGAAAGAAAGGGAGAGTTGTGCGATGCAGAGTGCACAGTTGGGTAAGAAAGAGGAGTGCAGAATTATTTGTATATATGCAGCCTATCCTTTTACTGATATAATTTCTTAAAATTTATTTCTTTATTGAAGTATAGTTGATTTACAATGTTGTGTTAATTTCTGCTGTACAGCAAATTTAATTAAACCTTTTGGCTTGTGAGGATGTTTCCTTAGCTCTCTGCAAAACAACAACTTTTGTGAAGGCCATTATCATCTTGAAAGTCTTAGTTATACATACATATGTATGTATATGTATGTGTGTACATGGACAGACACATCGGTAGATAGATACCCACATTCAATTTTGTTGGAGAAGGGTCTTAATAAACTTGTGTTGATTTTCATTAAATTTCTTCCTTAAAAAAACTAGAAAGCTTTAAAAAATGGCTTAAAGTGTGCTTTCAAGTGATTTGAGATCACTGATGAGATTCAAGGGGAAATAAAAAACAGGTGAGTTTTCCTAATGGTCAGACCTTCATTTCCATACACCTCTTACACAGGAGACTCTCAATAAACACCTGTTGTTCAGATTTGTCATAAGGCCTGAATTTTACTTATGGCTAAGAGGAAATCACAAAGGAGAGGAGAGTTTTGAGAGGTCATCTGAGGCTGTGAGTCCAAAGCTCTTCTGACATATGTGCCTTTTGGTCTTGCTGGTATTTTTTATAAGGGATGTATATCCTTTTGTTCCATGCCTTTGAATTGTGTGGACAATTTATCATGTGTTTCAGACAGATTCCACTTTATTGTTTTCCATGAGAAATTGCTCACCAGGAGCTGCCTCGGATTCTTGGCCTCTGCATGTTTTTCACCCCTCTTGGAGCCCAACTTGATATCCATCTAAGGACCTTAAATTACCTCTTCCCATTTATGATCTTTATAAAGCTCTGTTGGGATTGGCTGATGGTGCACAGACACTAAATAGACCTTAAAGAGGGAAAGGAAATGCTGGCGGGGAGGCAGCGTGTTGTGTTGTGGGCCTTGGAGCTAGGAATGAAGAGCTCAGATTCAATATCTGCTGCTTGTCTGCTCTTTTTTCAGTTGGTTTGCTTAAATTCTCTCTCTTCATCAGTAAAATGGAGATGATACACTCAACCTCGCAAAGTTGTCTGCAGGTGACATCTGCATCATGCCTCCTGGATATGTCAACCTTCCCGTGATTTCACTTAATTTTGAGCCTTCAATCTCCTCATCTGTGAAGTGAAACAATGATCCTCAGAATCTTGCAAGGCTTTTGTGAGGCTCAGAAGTGAGAAACTGTTAGAAAAATACTATGTCAACTAGAAAGCACTCAACAACTGTTAGCTGCTATAAAAATCATAAATCCACAATTGTGACCTCCCTTTTATTCCAGTGTTGATTCTAATGGGATGCTTCTCAGAAAAAAGGCCATTTTACATGGAACTAAGAAAGAATTCACCCTTTTCCTACCCCCATGCCGACCACGAACCTGCACCACCACTGGTCCCCATCAAGCTGCTGCTGGTAAACATGCATGCTGTAACCTTGACTCTGCATTGACCTCTGAGGCACTGGGGGCTGCTCCCATCCTCTAGGAGTTGTAGGGCTTCTAATTCCTAAGTTCCCATGTTCTCCTGGTGTCCTTCTCAATGCCCCATCCTGACCAGGAAGTCCTCCAACAGCACTGATCCAGCCTTCTTTTCCACTTTGATTTGGGGATGGAAGGATATCAGATTTGCTACAGAGAATCAGAACAGGATTTTATCTGAACGGGGCACAAAGTCGTTCATGAGAGGGCAGTCTTAGCCTAACATAAGAAGATACCTAAAAGGTTCACTTCTATAAGGCTGAATATCTTATTCCTTTACTATTTAAGGAAAGACCAAATTCAGGGGAAATGTCCTTGGCTGCAGAAAATGAACTTGGGAATATCGGCAACTACCTATGAGTCAGATTCTGCAAAACGAAATACACCTCATTTAGTGTTGATGCCTCAGGAGTATATGGGGTTTATTTAGAAAGATCTAAAAAATGACTCAATGTGTAACTGCCCTTTGTAGTATGAAGGGAACTTAAGGGTTTGGGTTTTATACTGGGGTTAAAAAATCAGGAAACCTAAATCTCAGTGTTGGCGCCATGACAGAGTCTTTGACAAGTGCTCACTTCTCTGGTCTTTCCCAGGGAAAAGCAAAGGCTTCGTAACTGCAGGTAAGATTTTTCTTGTTATTTTGGGGGAGTGAACATTTGTCAAGCTTTTACCATGTGGTAAGTACTTTACTTACATATTTTTCTTTTGTAAACCTTCTGAGTCTTTCTTTCTTCCTCTGTATAATGAGTATGTAGTACCCATTTCAAAGTGAGTGAGTGCCAACTTACTAAAGATGACACACAGTTTGTAAGTAGTGGACCTAAAATTTAAACTCAGCTTGTTTCACCAAACACCATACTCTTTCTACTACCCCTTGCTATCTTCCAGCAAAGTCTATTGTGAACCCTTTTATTTACTATTATTCTTTCCTTCATGCATTCATTACTTTTACTACAACTTGGTCCAGTCCCTGAAAGGTATTTTATAGATATTCATTCAAAGGAAATGCAAAGTATGCTTAAGAAAAGAGGGTAAGGGAATGGAACTCTTCATCCTTCCTGTGTTGTAAAAGTGAGGAAATACACTTCCCTGCAAATAACAGAGCCATTCTTTTCCAACATTTATTCTAAGAATATTTTCTGTCTACAGATGGTATAACACAAGCCCTTCCTACTAGTAAGCATCAAAAGCCTATGTGCAATCTCACAATTGGGGAAATAAATTGTGAAAAGATGTGACCCCTCCCTGAAGAAGTAGGTAGTTTAATAGTTGTAGAAGCAGCCTGAAGAATAAGTTAACCTCCAATCTGAGGATATGGTAACCTCACCGTGATATGAGTGTATCTGTTTCTATATAGAGGCCAGGAGCAAGTATGCACACACACACATGTACATACATCTAAAAATTTTTGTTTTTATAAACAATGATTTATTGAGATTATTTCTACATATGTAGCACTGTTTTCTGCAGCAGAAGATTAGAGGCAGGAAGAAAAGATGTGTCTGCTGGGGATTGGTTGGAGGCAACGGTCATAGATGTAATTCTGGCATGAATTTGAGAACACTGCAAGGGAGAAAGAATGAACATACATGAAACACGGGTGGGAGTTCTAAAGCATCTTATCAACATACACAGGGTTATAGGACAGTAATGAGATTTAAATGGGAGCAGATCATTAGAAAAATGACACAAATGAACTTACTTACAAAACAGAAATAGACTCACAGACAGAGAAAACAAACATGGTTACCAATGGGGTGAGGGGGAGAGAGGGATAAATTAGGAGTTTAGGATTAACATATACACACTACCATATATAAAAGAGATAACCAACAAGGACCTACTGTATAGCACAGGGAACTCTACTCAATATCTTGTAACAATCTACAAGGGAAAAGGATCTGAAAAAGAATATATACAAAAAACTGAATCACTATGCTGTACACCTGAAACTAACACGGCATTGTAAATCAACTAGACTGCCATTAAAAAATTAAAATGAAAGAATAAATAAATGGGAGCAGAGAAAAGGACCTTAATACATAGTGCTCTTCAAAAATGCTTGCAGGGACTTTCCTGGAGGTCCAGTGGTTAGGACTCTGCACTTCCATTGCAGGGGGCACAAGTTCGATCCGTAGTTGGGGAACTAAGATCCTACCTGCTGTGGGGTGCAGCCAAAAAAAAAAAAAATGCTTGCAGACCAGCTATGGTATTGTTTTAAGCCCATTTGCCAATGACGCTCCCTTCTTTGTTTTGGCAACACAGCTCCTTTATGCCCTCTTCCCATTAGTCTGAGGGGTCACAGGTAGACACCAGCTGCAACGTTTTCAGCATCCTTCCCCCAAACCACATTTTCTTGTTACTCCAGTAAGAAGAGAGAAGGGAAGGGAAGAGTTTACTGATTTCCCATCAGGCCTTCAGACCCAGTGTCCTTCCCGACTGGCTCCATGCAGAACTAAGCATGTTTTCACATGCTTTGCCTGGTGGATGTATGGTCTGAAGGACAGCCTCTAAAATGTACAGAAGAAAAGAAATCTAGTTAACACAAACGCTTCTGAAAGCCTAAATATGTATTTAAAACATCTGTGGTTCCACATTACAAAATGCATATTAATGTTAGCAGTAGACAAAATGATACACAATAAAATGCAGATTTTAATTCAACACAATGCCTAAAATTAGTGAGTTAAATTAGCTACAGTAGTTAAGGTTTATAAATGAGCTTCACTGAAGCTATACAAGATTTCTGAAACATTAGCAGTTGAACAGGCATTTATCACTCTGAAATAGACACACTTTGCCACATTGCTTTTGAAATCATCTGGGCGGTCTTGAATGAACTTGTGGCAGTTTCATTAAAGGCTTGATGGCATAATTTGGTCTGTGATTTCCATTTGTTCAACTGGCCACTTTAAAGAAAGTTATTTCTCTGCATGCTTAAACTCACTGCCTGGTGCCTCCACATTTACGCATCAGATTTCTATGAACAATTTCTGCCTTTGATCCCCAGGACTTTCCGAAGATTCCTTTAACACACGTCTCTTGAGCACCTACTAAGTGCCAGATATTGTTCTTGGTCCTGAGGATAGAGCAGGGAACAAAGCAACAATTCCTGATGGTACACGCTTTTGTCTTACTTGGGGGATACCAATGCTAAACAAGATAAAGAAGTCAAATGTAAACAATATCAGGTTTATAAGAGGGCCAAGAAGAAAAATATGGCAGAGTTGGAGGAGGGGAAGCCTTTGGGATTTGGGAAGGGAAAGGAACATTGAAAAATTAGTTGAAGGCCAGGGAAGACCCCCCTCGGAATGCGATGCTTAAGTCAAGACATGAAGGAAGTGAGAGAAGGAGCTATGTAGATATCTGGGGAAACAGAAGATTGGAGAAATGGCAAGTGCAAAGGCCCTGAGGCAGGTGTGTTTCTCAAGTGCTTTAGGAACATCAGGGAAGCCTGAGCGGAGTGAATGACCGGGCGAGTGTAGGAGCTGAGGTCAGAGGGGTGAGGGGGACAGACCAGCCAGGAACCTGTTAGCTGTGGTAAGGACTTCGGCCTTTTTGTTTGTTTGTTTGCTTTCAGATACTAAAATATTGACTCTAAACTTAAATACCACAGTTATTTTGATACTAAGGTAACAGGCCAGTGTTTAAGATAAAATCAGAGTACCTTGTTTTTCTTATTTAATGTCATGGCTCATGGAGAAACTATTATTCATTGCTTGTATGTTTTTACTCTATTTTTTTAACTTTTTTTAAAAAAATTGAAGTATAGTTGATTTACAATGTTGTAGGAGTTTCAGGTATACAGCACAGTGATTTATATATATATATGTATATATGTATACATGTATATATATTCTTTTTCAGATTCCTTTCCCTTATAGGCTATTATAAAATATTGAATATAGTTCCCTGTGCTATACAGTAGGTCTTACCTATTTTATATATAATAGTGTGTACACATTAATCCCAAACTCCTAATTTACCTGCCCTTTCCCCTTTGGTAATTATAGGATTCTTTTCTATGTCTGTGAATTGGCTTTTATTCTACACGAGATAAGAAGTCACTGGAGAGTTTTGGACAAAGGAGAGATGCTTATGTTAAGTGTGTCTTAATCTTTTGAACCAGAGGACAGTCCATACTCATGGTTGGATGACAGAACCAACTGGCTGCTGCTGCGATCAACAAAAGGAAGTGAGGGTCCTAAGTGGGGAGAGAGACAGCCAAACTGAGGGAGAAACTTGCTGAGTTCTGCCTTCAACTCTGATGTCCATGTATATAACCCACAGCACATCTCCACTTTGTATCTCCTCCTTCCCTAAATCATTCCAGAAGTGAAGATGAAGCCAAGCAGCAAAAAGATCTTTTAAATCTCCCTTCCCTGATTCCACTCATTCCAAATGTTTTATTGAAATAAAATTTTGTTTCAAAGAATACAGAACTGGAAATGACCTTCCAAGGCTGCGAGTCCTAAAAATAAGTCTTTCTTAGTAAACCCCTTGGTTTTTAGGTTCTACGCATGTTCTTTTATATCACTGGCTGCTTTGCACATGGGAACGTATTTCCAGTGCATGAGAGTGTTTTAACTATCTAACTTCCGCTTCACCCAGGAGGCATATAACCTTAAAAAAAAGAGGGGAATACATATTTGTTAATATTCACCTGGTATAAATTGTTTCTGTCTTAGGCAAGTAGCTGCATATCTGTAGGAAAAGAGAGTACACAAAAAGCTTGATAGTAAATTCTTCTCTTAAATCATAGACCTATAAATGGTAATCCCCACAAGCTGAACCGGGTCCTGAAACTAAAAGAAACCTAGTGCCATACTGATGGATATTGGATGCCTCGACTCTCAGCACTATTTGATGATGAAGCTGTCTCCAATTTTTGAAGGGAGTGGCTTTCAAAATTGTCTTTTTGTCCCATCATTGGGAACTTTATTATTTTCCCTGATAAGCAAGATTATTGGTGGTATTGGGGCTTCCTGGTGAGCTTCTGAAGGCTCCTTAACCCAAAGCATAGTTGGATGATAGCAAAGAGGTGATGTCTGGGAACAGCAGGCCAAGCGAAGGGCAGAGAGAGGAGAAGAAAGAGGAAGAGAAAGGGGTTTCTGCCCTCATTGAGTCATCGAGACAGAGCCAGGCAACATCTTGAGTGATGGTTTTTTGGGTACCTGTCCGTAGACACCTCTTTCCCTCTAACCAGTAGCCCCCCTCCCAAGTCTCCACAGGTCTCATGTCCAGTAACACTTCAGCCTGCCTCTCGCCAAAGTGAACCACAGGTGCAAATGGCTCCACCACCTCAAACCAAAGTCCACTGGATCCAGGACACCTGGTCCCAGCTACATGTTGGGAGGGAAATTGACCAATGATTTCCTTCCAATGGATGAATGACTGATAAACTGGTCATGTATGAAGTCTAAAAAATGGAGTATCTTCTAAGCTAATAAATTTAGAATTAGTACAGTTTCTGTCAGCATGGCAATATGAAGTGAAAAGAAAAAAAAAACCACATTACTAGAGAATAGAAGAAGGGGATCCGCTAGGAAAGGTGCCAAGGCATCAGCTCTGCTCTTTGGCCCTGCTTGTCTAAGTATTTCTTTTTTCTCTAACTTTGAGCCTAAGTCTAGGGTTTAATTTTCCACAAATATGCAAATGAGGTAGCAGTGTTTGTGGTGACAGATGTGGGTTCTTGATGTGCCTGGGATTGAGGGGGGAAGAGTAATAGTGCCCAGGGAGGTCGAGGTCAAGGTGGTAACTTTTAATTTTGGTGTCAACTCCAGAAGATAAGTACCTCCAAGTCCCCAACAGCCATTTATGCTCACTTAGGGTCACTTTACTTTGCTGTTACCTTTTTTCAAACCCAACGAGTACAAGAGTTTTGAGCAAAGTAAGTTGTTTTAAAGGTAGCTTATTGTTAGCCTCATAAAAACAAAGCATTACAATAACTTCTACAAAGAATATAAAGCATTTCGTGAGTCTTCTATCATGTCTTGGTGTCTGCAAGCTGGTGATTTTACGACACTTTTCTTTTAAAGTAGAGTATTACCTTTCAGCTTAGAAATGAACGGTAACTCTCAGAAATGTTAGCTCCATGAAAATAAATAAGAATCATGCCTAAAATACGAACCTAGAATAGGTACCACTTAAAAAAAATAACAGCTGAGCCACTGCCATAAAACAAGACTAGGAGCGTTCGAAAGATAGTCAATTTATATAGCTGCACTCAGGGACACAGTTTAAATTCCACCGCCTCCAAGAGTATTTTTGCATAGAAACTTGGCTGGAGTTTCTCCTTCTCTCCTTTCCTCTGCAGCCCCTTCCAAGTTCCCACCTCCACCATAAACGAAGAAAGTGTCTCCATCATAAATCCAAGGGCTGTCCTTCCATCACAGCCCCTTAACAACTACCAGGAATGCCCAAGCAGGGGAAAACCCTTAGCAAGGAGCTTTGTAAATGGGGTCGAAAAGAAAAGCTTGGTTATTTTATTGATAACTCCCTCCCTCCAATTTCCTATATTCCTATGGATATTTTATTGATAACTCCCTCCCTCCAATTTCCTCCCTCCCTCCAATTTCCAATTTCCAATTTCCTATATTTCCTAAGTTATGAACAACCAAATTAGTTAATGTTCAGGCCCTTGGAACTTGTGAAGTAATCATTCCTTACTAAAGAGCACAGTGGGGGTAATGCTTAGTTTTATTTGTTTTCTTTAACATTCACCGTACCTCTTTTTTTTTCCCATCCTTAATTCATGCTCCTATGGTTCCCCCCTCCGTGCCACAGCTATATATTGCTTTGAAAAATCAATAAATCCTTTGCACATAATAATGCTTACCTACTCTACCTCACAGGGGTGCTGTGATGAGTAATTAATTATGTGTGTAAAGAGCTGGGAGATCATACGACACAAGACACCCTATAAGTGTGAGGAATTATTATTAATAAGTGTTATTACCCAAATGCCTCTAGATGTCAGCAAAACATCTTTTTAAAAATATAATTGGCAGCCAGTTTCGAATCGCCCAAGTTCGTTCTTCCTTCAGTGTCGGGCAGACACAGGGAGCGTGGCAGCCATGCCTGTGGAGCCTTTTCTTCTGGCTGAAGAAGGTTCATTTCATCTGAGACTCTGAACTTCGTATGGAAGTAAGCGTTGGAACAAAGCAGTGCTTGACTGCCTGGAGGTCTGAACGTGTGGCAGGCTGGGTCAGTCTCTGGACAATCAGTATATGAGATCAGTCTTTTCTCCAAAAAGAGCACTTCATCTCCTCATTAATGAAGCAATTGGTGTTGGTAACAAGGGGATAGGAAGAGGATATAGATCCTTTACGTGCATATTTAAATTTATGCACATTTTCTCTCTCCTTGTTCAAATATATGCACGAGAAGTTTGTCATAGAGAAACAGGCATGGGTAATTCTAAATACACTGAACCCACCGCTGGCTGCTGTATGGGTTTTATCCCCTGGGGGAAAGATGAAAATGAAAATTATGGGAATTTTCCACAAAATGCGGTGATGGCGCCTCAGACTTATTTTTAACAGAGCACCAAGTAACCTAAGTGACTTGGTGTTTATCTCAGTAACCAGTTGCTCATGCTTCTGCTTTCTTCTTGTGCATCATTTGGTCCAGGGAGATAGAATTGTGAGATGCAGTACGGGAGAGGGAAGCCGTGGCCAGGGGACACAGTGTGTGAGGGCCAGGTGATGGTGAAATGCGACAGCAGACAGTAAGCTCCTCTGAGAAAGAGCTCGCCACTCAACTTACTGTAGTTCAACTCAACGCCCCTTGATTTTGTGGTGGGGTGTTAAGACCATTTAGCTCAGCAAATACTTCTCAGAGTGGTTAAAATTTTATTTAGAAGTCCCCAGGGGCTTCCCCGGTGGTGCAGTGGTTGAGAGTCTGCCTGCCAATGCAGGGGACACGGGTTCGAGCCCTGGTCTGGGAAGATCCCACATGCCGCGGAGTGACTAGGCCTGTGAGCCACAATTACTGAGTCTGTGCGTCTGGAGCTTGTGCTCTGCAACAAGAGAGGCCGCGATAGTGAGAGGCCCGCGCACCGCGATGAAGAGTGGCCCCCACTTGCCACAACTAGAGAAGGCCCTCGCACAGAAACGAAGACCCAACACAGCCAAAAATAAAAATGAATAAATAAATGAATTAAAAACAAATAAACAAACAAAAAAAAGGATAGAGCCAAAAAACTTAAAAAAAAAAAAAGTCCCCAGGATTAAAAAACAAAAACAGTTCCTACACGTTATATTTAAGTATGGTAAATTTCAAATTATTTTTCCCATTATCCAACATCACACAGACTTTATTTCTCAAGGGAGTTTCACAAAGACAAGATTGAACTGTTTATTCTGTTTTGTTTTTTTAGGTGATTAGGGGAGTCCTTTAAAGAATCTGGCTCCCCAGAGCAGAGCAGGCACCAGCCTGTGCCCCAGGCCATACGCCTGTACCTGCACACGGTCCTCTTGGGCAAGAACGGAAATGCCCTTGAAAACTCTAGAATAGCTTTCTCCAGGCCAGAGCTTGAGGCTCTGACCTCTGGGATAGGAATAGGGTCTGGGCTTGGCATTGACCATGAACGTGGGCATTTGCTTTACTTGATTGTGCCGCAGTCTTGTTGCTGACAAATTCGAGCCCCAGAGAGGTGGCCAAGGAGGAGGGGGAAGCAGCAAGAGAGAGAGGAAACAAATTTAAACATTGTTTAATCAGCATTTTCTTTAGTAAATTTAAAATTCGAGCCCCAGAGAGGTGGCCAAGGAGGAGGGGGAAGCAGCAAGAGAGAGAGGAAACAAATTTAAACATTGTTTAATCAACATTTTCTTTAGTAAATTTAAAATCGCACCTAGAACATTGGCTCGCATAGAACACTGTTCTTATTTTGGAGTGACAAATGTCAAACTCCACAGGAACATTCCGGAAGGATTCAGATACGAGAATTTCCTCCAGGTATGAGGCTGGTGGCTGGTCAGTAAGGTTTCGGTGCACATCTGCCATCGGTCCCTCGTCTCTGCTTAACCTGCCAGCCTGTCTCCTCCTGCACCGTTGCCCTGCTCCTCCTGACACCTCTCTTTACCCGCGCAGAGGTGAAGCCAATCTTTCAGTTTCCCAGTTCCCCTCCCGGGATCGTCATAAGGCTTAATTAAATAATGTTCATAAAGCATTCGGCTGTTCAGGTGTCCCTGGATAAAATGCAAAGCACAATATTATTGTGATTATTATTAATTAGGATGATCCTGTCAGAGGCAAGGGATGCTTCCTGTCAGCTTTGGAGAGTTCTACCCTGGCCTTTATCTCTGCAGAGAGGATTTGCAAGTGAGATGGCGGAACTGTAATTCTTGACATTAGAGGAAACTTAGAACTGCCAGAAGAATTGACGACCTGGAGTTGTCAGGATGATTTTTAAGAGGAATAAAGAAAGATTTTGCAAACAACCTATGAGGGCCCTTCATTCTAGTACTCCTCCCCCGAAAATAATCAGGACTTTTTATTAAGGGGCTGGATTAAGAATCTCTGGAGAATGTAGTAGTGATCATTAAGAACCAACACGGGGTCACCAAAAACAAGCAATTTCTTCAATCTTCAGTTTTTTCCTTTGATAGGATCCTTAGACTAAGAATTAGGGAAATGTGATCAACATAGAAGCAAGACTTTAGTAAAACATTTGAAAAGCCTCTCATGAGAGCTTTTCATCGGGCTTTCAGTGGATGAGCTTGAGGCCTACTGACTGTTTATGGGTAAATAATCAGCATGCAAACAGCAGGCGCCATAAGGCAGTGGCTACTGGGTGGGTTTAGTGCTGGGTGGTAGGGTTCCATCCTTGACTGCCCAGTCCAACATTTTTAATTGGTGACTTAAAGTGCCATGTCATCTAGAGTGACAGTGAATATATTGAATAGTTTTAAATCGATAACTGGGGCTTGATAGACTAAATCTTAGAAGATAAAATTCAGCAGGAACAAATGTAGGCTACACCAATTGCCAAAGCCTGGGCAGAGAGCAATGAGGCTAAGCACAGAATACATGATTTGGGGCACTCACCAAGCTTGGCAGGAGGCCAAGGCAATCAAGAAAGATAGATGCCATTCAAATTCCATCAGCCAAGTATGCTGTTGAGTCCTGGGCAAAATAGAAGGGTATTCAACACGCTGGGGCATGGACTATACAGTCTTCGAGGGCAGAGGCTGTACCTTATTAAGTGCGGTATCACCGAAGCCCCTGACACAGTCACGACTCCATAAATGTTGAATGAACAAATTTAGGATTTGGAAACATGCCAAGTGAAGCAGGATCGATGCAAGTCATGATGCTTAACTTGGAAAAGAGAAGACATGGAATAATATGATCACTATCTCTAAGTATCTGAAGGAGCATTGCCACGTGACAGAGGGACGAGATGGGTCCTAATGGTGCAAGGGATTACCCAGGGGCTGGTGTGTTCAGGGCTTCCCAGTTACACACTTCTGGTGGCAGTGTTCACATAGGAAGCAGCTCAGGAGCCCTGGAGATGTGCAGTATACAGCCTGTACAACTGTACAAAGCAGCTCTGACAGTATGTAGGCTTGAAAGGAGTGGAGACTTTTTCCCTATATTGAGTGAAAATCAAATCAAGATTTCCAAAGGGTCTATGAGCGGCCTTCAGATCTAGAGATATTGCCGACCTGCTTTTCTAAATCATGGGGTTTGGAAGCACGTTCCAGGAAACTCCTGTTTTAAAATGTGGCAATGAAGTTAGTTTCAACTTCAGTTAAAAAGTAATTATCTAAATGTTTTCCCTTAAAGA
Source organism: Balaenoptera musculus (assembly GCF_009873245.2). NCBI lineage: Eukaryota > Metazoa > Chordata > Mammalia > Artiodactyla > Balaenopteridae > Balaenoptera > Balaenoptera musculus. Next base: position 25,903,677 of record NC_045795.1, read on the forward strand.
AGGAGGAGCTTGAATATTTGCAAATAAGGACAGAATCTGCATGCTGGCTGAGAGATTCTGAGTACACGTGAGACCCAGCCCCTGGAGTTGGCCATCCAGGAGAAAAAAAAACATTGTTATTTAAAGAGTTACACATTTTTAAATCATTTTTACTCTTAGACATCAGGATATAATTTATACAAATAATAGACATTAAAAAATACCACTGGTATTTTAATTATTAAAATTATTATTTGTATTAAACAAATTAGCAAGAAGAACATAAATGATTATCTAATATCTTCAATACTGGTATGCACTATATGCCAGGTGCTACTCTAATAGCTCTAAAACTTCTAATTCACTAAATCCTCCTAGTAATCACAGAGGGTGGGCACTATTGTTATCTCAAATTTACAGATGAGGCTACTGAGGCACAGAGAGGTTAAGTCACTTACTCAAGGTCACACAGCTAGAACGTGGAGAAGGGGAGTTTAAATTCAGGTGCCTGCCCTTAGGGTCCCTCTTTTAACATCACACTGTGCTAGCTCTCTATAAAACTCCCCAGAACCCACATACACTCATCTGATCAGAGTTCTTATATTACTTTATCTCCAGTCCTTCAAAACAAATACTAGAAATGGAGCACGTATTATGGCTGATTTTGCTGTTCATTTGTTGGGAACAAGGACTACCCATATCTAAGATATATTATTTTCAGAGACACAATGCAAGTAGCAGCCCCAAACCTTCTCTCTTATCTTGTCCTTTATAAACACAATAGAAAAAAAAGGTTTTAAAGATAATTACTTTAGCATGAAGTGTGAAATTCCAAACAAGAGGTTATAATAGTATTTGTAAGGGTTTTAATGCTGTAAAACATAGTTAATTTTTAATCCATGGTTTAATACAAAGGCCCCCAAACCAAATTTAATATATTAAAAAAAAATTTGTGCACAAATAACGCTTTGTCTTACATAAATAAATAGTAAATTAACCACCTCACACTGGTCAGAATGGCCATTATTAAAAAGTCTACAAATAACAAATGCTGGAGAGGGTGTGGAGAAAAGGGAACCCTCCTACACTGTTGGTGAAAATGTAAATTGATACAGCCACTATGGAGAACAGTATGGAGGTTTTTTAAAAAAAACTAAAAATGGAATTGCCATATGATCCTTCAATCCCACTCCTGGGCATATATCCTGAGAAAACTCTAATTCAAAAAGGTACATGCACCCCAATGTTCATAACAGCACTATTTACAATAGGCAGGACATGGAAGCAACCTAAGTGTCCATCTACAGATGAATGGATAAAGAAGATGTGGTATATACACACAGTGGAATACTACTCAGCCATAAAAAAGAATGAAATAATGCCATTTGCAGCAACATGGATGGACCTGGAGATTATCATACTAAGTGAAGTAAGTCAGACAGACAAATACCATATGCTATCACTTATATGCAGAATCTAAAATAAGGCACAAATGAACTTATTTACAAAACAGAAACAGACTCACAGACATATGAAACAAACTTTTGGTTACCAAAGGGGAAAGAGGGTGGAGGAGGGATAAATTAGGAGTTTGGGATTAGCAGATACAAACTACTATATATAAAATAAACAAGGTCCTACCGTATAGCACAGGGAACTAGATTCAATACCTTGTAATAAACCATAATGGAAAAGGAGAAAAGAGTAAATGAAATAGTGCATACTTATTAAATGGGAATAAGTAAAAACTTACTTTTATGTGTCATAAATGTTATTAAATATGATATTGGAACGTACTTTATCAGACGATTTTAAGTTATATACAGTCCTTAAATGAAATATATTTTATTTGTAAAATTTTCTTACCCTGTACCAGGCAACAATGGTGAAATGATTAATAAATGGCTTAGGGGGTTCTCGAGATTATGTTTCTGGGAAAGGGATTCACAGTTTTAAAATGTTGCAAAATCCCATTACGGACTAATCCAGAGAGAAGTGATTGAAATCACAGAATGTGGAAGGCCTTTCTCACGCTGGCGTTCTACGGTCTGACAACGCCAGCATTTCACTCTGCTCAGAAGGTGAGTTCGGAATATTTATTGGCACCTATTAGGTTTATTCAGAAGAGAAAACAGCCAGGGCTTAAGGTATTTTCTAAAAGATGGAGCCAAGGTAGCTCATAGTTTGTGGTTTCAGGAGGGAGACATATTAAAAGGGCTCCTTGGGCTTTCCTGGTGGCGCAGTGGTTGAGAATCTGCCTGCCAATGCACGGACATGGGTTCGAGCCCTGGCCTGGGAAGATCGCACATGCCGCGGAGCAACTAGGCCCGTGAGCCACAACTACTGAGCCTGCGCGTCTGGAGCCTGTGCTCCGCAACAAGAGAGGCCGCGATAGTGAGAGGCCCGCGCACCGCGATGAAGAGTGGTCCCCGCTCGTTGCGACTGGAGAAAGCCCTCGCACAGAAACGAAGACCCAACACAGCCATAAATAAATAAATAAATAAATAAATATTAAATAAATAAATAAATAAATAAAATAAAAGGGCTCCTTCTGTCTATAATACTTCTATTATACTTATCCAAATCCTATTCATTTCTCATTCCCAGTGATATTATGACCACACCCAGACCATCTCCAACTACCTCAGCCTCCTTGATCTTCTTTAGGGATTAATGCAGGCTCTTTGTCACCTGGTGACTCGCATTGTTATTACAAGAGTCTTCTGCCTTTCTCTTGTAATCTCTTTAAGGACCTTTGCCATCCTCTGTATTATGGTTTAAAATTCAGGTGCCTGGCTCTGGGGCCTTAAAATTAAAAAAAAAATTGTGAAATGTCTCCTTTGGGGTATGGTAGCGAAAGCTTCAGTCCTGCGCATGAGTAGGTGCTCAAAGTTGTCTTGGTCTTAACTTGCTCTGAAAAGACTAGGTGAGATTCTTTAACCTTACCTTCCTTACCTTGCTTTTAGTGTCCTTGGCAAAAGACAAACAAACAAAAAACTTAGTGAACATTTGGAGTTTCTTTATTCTGGCTCTCAGCCCTACGGACTAGAAGGGAATAAAAAGGCAGTTGAGACCCTGAAGGGGACAAGATTGGAAGGTGGTAACCCTTTCCTAATGACCAAGATTCTTTGGGGTCTCTTCTCAATTTGCAGTGCTAATTTATCACCTGAAGTATCACCAGAGCCATCTGATCTGTTTAATTTTACCAAGTTTTACTTCCTTTCCATCCATAAACCTCCTCATTCCCAGTTTTATGCCAAGGATGATGTTCTGTGCCTGCATTAACTAGAAGAGTAATGGAAAGTTAGAAAGTAACTGATGACCCAAAGTTTCCTGGGAGAACTTTTAAAAATAGCCCCAAGGATTGAATTTCTGACCCTCATACTCTCACTCTGTTGCAAAAGCCCCGCCCCCGACAAATGTCTTCTTCACTTGAAAATTTTTCTATTGTGATTTGACTGAAAAATCTTTTCTGAGGATTGAAAAATAGCAGCAGACATCCCCTCCAAGGAGGGGATGTGAGAAGACATGAATAAAGAAACATATAACCAAGCATCTGCAAAAGTGGTCCGTAAAGAATGGAGAAGATGCAACTTACTCAGCGTTCTCTCTCCCTCTCTCTCTCTTTCTCTGCCTCTCAACAAAAGCCTAAACAGTTAAAAATGGAGACACCCTACGCCACTTAATAGCATCTCTGTTGATCTTCCTCCAGTAGGTGTACTTCCGGAGAGCGACAGCACCTTTTGTCACCAGCTGTGGCTGGGGAGTGGCTGCCTCAGGGGATCTGAGCCTAAAAAATCCACCACTGAGAAAAGGCAATAACAGGAGTCTGTTGCTGTCTAACCTGCCATATAAATGAAACAATCAAACAAGACAACAAAGGCAACTCCAGTCACCACCAGAGGCAAAAGCAGTTGGTGTAATATATCCTGGCTTCAGTGACTATTTTTAGTTTCCTCCCATCCCCCCTCCACCAAAAAACAACAACAACAAACAATAACTCTAATTTAGATTAACTGGGGAAAAACATTAAATAATTCAAGAGAGTCAGAGAGAGAGAGGGGAGTAGCAGAGAGACAGAGAAGACACACACCTGAATGAAATGAAAAACACACTGATGCCTCAAAATGTAGGTGTGAAAGCGCTCCTAATCAGTGGAGATGGAGATTGTCGAAGAATCAAAGAGGAGGGATGGATGAACAGTTTCATCCTCTGTTATTTTCTTTTAGTTCATGAATCCATACTCTAAATACGATCCACTCAGAGAAAGCCCTTTCACAAATGGAGGGAAGAGAAATGATTATTAATCTCAATCGTTTTTATCAGCTGACTGTAGCCTTCCTCTGGGCTCACTCCTGCACGCCTTGGACCAGGAGATCCAAGACTATCTCCCAGAACTTCTGTGGGAACAGTGTCTGCAAATGTTACTAAATCACTCCTTAGCAAAGCACATATTTTTTCCAGTTTTATTGAGATAGAATTGACCTACAGCACTGTATAAGTCTCAGGTGTACAGCGTAATGATTTCACTTACGTCCATCATGAAATGATGATCACAGTAATGAACATCTATCTTCTCATATAGATACAAAATTAAAGAAACAGAAAACAAATTTTTTTTCCTCACGATGAGAACTCTTAGATCTACTCTCTTAACGTTCACATATAACATACAGCAGGGTTAACTATAGTCATCATGTTGTATGTTACATCCTTAGTACTTGTTTATCTTATGATTGAACATTTGTACCTTTTGACTAACTTCATCCAATTTTTCCTCCCTCCACCTCCTGCTTCTGGTAACCACAAATCAGATCTTCTTTCTGTGAGTTTTTTGCTGTTGTTTTTAGAGTCCACATGTAAGTAAGATCATGCACTATTTCTATTTTTCTGTCTGACTTAATTTCACTTAATATAATGCCCACAAAGTTCATCCATGTTGTGGCAGATTTCAGTATTTCCTCCTTTCTTATTGCTGAACAGTATTCCATTCTCCTTGTAGTTCACATCTTTTTTATCCATTTGTCTATTTTTTTTCTTTTTTCTTTTTTCCTTTAACATCTTTATTGGAGTATAATTGCTTTACAATATTGTGTTAGTTTCTGCTGTATTGTTTCCATAACTTGGCTATTGTAAATGAACGTGGGTGTGCAGATATCTCTTCGACACAGTGTTTCCATTTTCTTTGGATACATTCCCAGAAGCAGAATTGCTGTATCTTACAGTAGTTCGATTTTTAATTTCTTGAGGAAGCTCCATAATGTTTTTCAGAGTGCTTGTATAGTTTACAATCCCACCAACAGTGCACAAGGGTTGCCTTTTCTCCATATTCTCACCAACATTGTGCATCTCTTCTCTTCTTGATAATGGCCATTCTAACACATGTGAGGTGATATCTCATTGTTGCTTGATTTGCATCCAAGGCACAAGTTTTTAGTAACACTTGATCCAGCACCCTGGTTTCAGTTGGCAAGGCTATTAACTGAATTCTTGGTGGACCTGTGTAGCCCTTTGGACTCAAGAAAGAATTAAATACTTCAAACACAAATCCACAAAATTTCATATGTAAGATTATTTTAGAGAACTCTGGCAATGATCTTGCTGCTGTAATTAACACCTGAATATAACTGAAGCAGAATGGAGTTTTCTAAGAATCCCCTCATTATGCCTCATTTATTGCAAAATGCAGCCACCTAAGGATTGAGTCCTGACTAGATAGCCCACTTACCTTTTCTCCTGGCACAGTGACATTTGTTCCAATAAGAACTTGTAGAATTTTGTTCCATCCAGTCAAATCTTAAACATTTTAAGGTGTTGGATCCCCTTTCACCAACCTCTCCCAAATGTTCACTAATGGCTTAATTACTGATACTCCTTTGAGAGGTATTTATATTAAGAAATGGATGCATAAGGGTAGAATTCAGACACCAAGGCAGACCAATGTAAGTAGAATAGAGTACAATGATGGAGTACCATGCTCAACATAGGACAGAATGAGGACACTGAGGGAAGGGAAGGGAGCCTCCAAAGTGAGGAGAAAGGTTTGATTGTAAAAAGGGAAGGACAACACTTAAAATTCCCAGGGTGGAAAATTCTCCTAGGACTAGCCTTGATCATCATCATTTTCACTTTCCTATCAATCCTATCCAAAGCTATCTGGAAAAATCATGACCCAGGCAGACATCAAACACTCCCTCCCAGGATACCAGACAGAAGAAGATTCTGGGAAGGAGGACGATGACTTAAAGCAGATGTAAGGAGCTGGGAGCCATGGCTCGAATGAGAGATGGCCCTGGAGCCGTGGCTGGAATAGGGATTCCTGGCCACAGGAAAAGGGCCACGGCAGGATCTTACAGAATCCTTGTGGTCTCCTATGCGGTCAGGAAGGGAACACTTAAGGTCAAGGGTCTGGCTTAGTACTGAAAGCAAAAACTTCCATACAGAGAGAAGAGTGATAGTATTAAACACAGACATATAGAGCTCTTTCTCGAGATGTTAGGTAAGTACATTTCAACGCATTTCCATAATTTTGTTGTGTTGCGTAAAACCATGTTCTTATCAACATGTGTTGGTTTATTTAAGGACATGGCACAATGACTTATTTATATAATATGTAGAATTAGCCTCCATGCACAGTGTCAATTCTGTCATTGCAGGTGGTCTACCACCTGATGTAAGATTCTACTCTACGTTTGCTCTGATCTATGGCAAATAATCACTTGCTTGCAGTGATACCCTTCAGATGCTTATTTTTCTGGAATAATATAAAGTCTACCCATTTATCTTCTCAGGGCTGCTTTTCACTTAAGCCTACCTCTTATTCAAAGTCTTTGTATCTCTGGGTCTCTATTTATCTGTTTCTCTTTCCTTTTCTTCTGTCCACTCTGAAATGCCTCTGAGTTTTTTCCTTGATCATTCATCGCATGTCTCTGTGTTTCCCCCTACAGAGGACGTGTATAAAATCCCCAAATGTAAAGCTACCCACACTTAGCAGTAATCATAGCTGATATTTATGGAGATTACAAACATTTACGGACAAGCAGTAATCCAGCTGACACTTATAAGGCATGTGTAGGCTAGCCACATACATTAATTCTTTCACTCGTTACGCCAGCCTCATCAGAGTAGTAGGTAGGTTCTATTACAAACTAGGAAGCTGAGTTAAATGTTGTCAACCCAGCAAGTGGCAACCCTAGGATCTGAAGCCCAGCAATCTGCTCTGAGCCCACACTCTTAACCTTTAGACTACAGCGCTGGCCTCTTTATGAATAGCATGTGTTCAAAAATAGCCCCTTGGGGAACAAGACCTTAGGCATAGCTTTAATGCTTTATAGCTCATAATGTTCCTTTACATATACTATTTCATTTGGCCTCTGCATCCAGGAAAATGGGTGTTATTAGAGAAAGGAAAAGACTTATTTTCAGAATTCTGCAGAACCAAGGCTTGGATTTGGTTCTTCTGATCTGAACTGAGTGCTTTTCCCACTTCCACTGCTCTAACTGCAGAATGGGCATTCTCCTGGCAGGATCCAGATGGCCAGGAGGGCAGAATGTATGAGCTGAGTGGGCATAGAGAAGATGTAGAGAAGGGCATAGAGGGAGAGAGTGGTGAAAGGGGGGGATAAGGCTGATATGAGAAGAGGTTTGGTGGAGTCCTGGTTCTGAGCCCAAGAAAGAGCTCTGAGTATAGAAATACTTTTTTAAAAAAAAGTGACCCCTTCTCTCATAAAGCGTCCTTGTAGTCAAGGATATAGACCAGACCAGTGCTTTTCAAATGTTAAGATGCACAGGAATCACCTGATGATTTCATTAGAATATAGACTCTGACCTAGAGGGCTGGGGTGGAGCCTAAGATTCTGCATTTCTAACCAACCCCCCAGGGCTGCTGTCCTTTGAGGGACAGCTTCTCCTGCCCAGGTTCTCAACATTCCATGGACTTTTCTGAATCCCCACTGCTCTAGCATGTCCTTTCGTTTACAGAGTCCACCTGCCCGTCTCCCTCTGACAGAAATTTGCTAGGCTGAGGGGCTGGATTCTGAAAGCCCAATTATGGAAACAAACTACCGCTTTTACCAAGGAAGCATTTCCTTCACGTGGCCACTACTCTCAGACACCTCGAGGAAGAACTGAGATCTTTCTATGAGTTAATGAGGCAAGGGCACTTCCTGAGAAGACAACCCCCTGTCCCCCTCAAAGTAAAAAGAAGTTTCCAGAAGTTTTTTTTTTTTTACATGCCTCAGGATACCACCTGCCTGGAGTGACCTACATTTAGGGAGCAAGGTAAGTCAGGAATGCCCCCCCCCCCACCCCAGTGCAAGCCCTTCCTCTCCGCTGGGAGCCCAGAGCTTCACTCACAGATCATGCCGGCTGAGTGGCTCTCCTGGGTGTTCTCCCCACTTGGACACAAGTCCTTTGAAATGACATTAGCGCTGGCTAATGGTCTGTAAATGTGTCGGATGATGCCACCTAGTGCCACGGGTGCCATTTTCCCTTGTGAAGTCACAGTGTCTGCACCACAGCAAGCCAGAATATCATTAGTGCTAATTTGGTTCTTCACTGAATGACTCCTGCACAGCAATCGTGGTCTTCACTCTGTGCTGATTTGGGAGATGTTGGTTTGTTTTTAGCATGTTGAGGAGTTGGGGCAAGAATATTAGGATGGAGGCACGGCACAGTTGCCTCTTTTTTGGCTGATGTCTTGGAGGCGCTGGATCAGTGCATGCGAATGGAATGTGTGCAATTTGCTGTTTTTATTTTGCTTTCATTTTGAATTTTATAGCTCCATATAGGTTTAGAAAGAATCCCAGAAGGACAGATATTCTGCGTCCTTCATTCTGCCCCCTTGGGCAAGCTAACACCAGAAATTTTCCAGCTAGACCAGTACCCCTTGGCTTTGTAAACTAGTTCAAAAAGCCTTCCAGGCAATTAATATGCTTACCAACAGTAGACTCTAATAGTGAACCTAATAGGACCTTTAACTTAAAGTATGATTCTAGGGCACTAAGGCCCATGTCACATCTTTTTAAAAAAAATAACAATTATATTGTTCTACTGCCTGGTTTCTTTAAGACTGGACTGGTTTCTTTCAGGTTCAGATATTCTAGCTTCAAAATAATTTTGTGGATATTCTAACTGATATATAAAAAGTTCTTATGTAGCCCTATGAGTTATAACCCCCTCAATAAGGAAGCTGATCTAAAAGTACAACCTGCCTTTTTGCTGAGACCTGGTTAGCCCATTTCTTCTGGTTAAGGTCCCAGGAGAAAGAGAGAATATCCAGGCCCATCTGATTGCTTCTATCTAGTGGTAGGGCTACCTGGTAATGAACCCTACCTGGGCCTTCCACACGTTAGCATGTGATGGTTTGCTTGTGGAAATTTCCTAGAACTCTATGTCTACATGTTCAAAGACTTACAAAGGGAAACTTTCCAGATACTTTGCTTCATTTGGTGGGGTGCCGGTCTCTGGGGATCACTGATGAGGTACTGGGACAAGGAATAGTGACTTTATTTGGAAAGCCAGCAGACTGAGAAAATGGTGGACTAGTGTCCCAAAGAACCATCTTACCTGAGTTAGAATTCAGGCTTCTTTTATACTAAAAGGGGAGAGGTGTGGCTGGTAGCTGCAGACTTCTTGGTGCTGGAATCCTTTGTTCTTGCAGCTGACCACATAGGTCTGGTCACAATGTTCCTATAGACCTCCAACAAGACAAAGGTTATTCTCTGTTCTGCAACTTTTTAATGGAAAAGTGTTATACCTTTAAAGGTCAGAACCTTAAGAATGGGCTATCCTGTATTTCAGGCTACAGGCAACATTCTTTTACAAAAGGTGCAGAGCCAGCATGAGTAAGCACAGGCTACAGAGCACAAGGGTTAGAGCTAAAGGGATAGATCCACTATGGAGTCAGGTTTGTTCTTCTCTGTTACAAGTGTGATAGGTGGTTCCAATACTGGGGAAAGGCTGTATCGTGAAGGTATTGTATTGTGAAGGGCCTTTACAAGCTGCACGATGAGTGCATATACAAGCTAGTTGGTACTGAGCCATTCCCATCCTCTTGGCCTTCCCCTATGCCCACCCTCTCCCTCTCTTGCTAGGCCCCCTGGCATCTTCACCAGGATCCTTTCTATTTCTTCTTCAAAGCTCAGCTAAGGAAAGCTTTCCTGCATTCCCCACAATCACCCAGTGTACAGGGTGACCCTCCAAGGCGTTTCCCTATATGTAACCTCTCAAATAAGCACTTAGGGCACAGTCTCCTAACTACGTATTTGCCTTTTACCCCATTGGACTTGGAGCATCTGAGAAATAAGAAGTGTGCCTTTTATCTCCGCATCTCCAGTGTCTAGCCTGGCCTGAAGTTGTTCCATGAATGTTTGTTGAGTTCAAGTGCTCTCCCTTGAACTGAACTTGCCCTCTCTTGCCTCCCCAGGTGGCTCCAGGTCCTTCCTCTGGGCTCACGTTATTAACACATCCTCACTGGGTCTAAGTGCATCGTCTATGGGCCTCCAACCCAGGGCTGCCCAGGAAGGAGAGGGGGTCAGGAGATGGTGGAGGCTCAAGCATTAGATCTGTTTTATCCATACAAAACAACCTTTTCTGTTTAATTTTGTTTGGCTTGTTTTTGAGTGATATAGGCTGGATCTTCCACCCAAAGCAATATATCACCAGAGCATCCAGGGAGGCCCTGGGCCAATTAGAACCCTGGAACTTGTTTATCAGTCAGTCAACAACCGTTAGTGGAACCCACTGGGTGACAGGGCTCTGTGCGCAGCATGCAGCAGCAGTTATATTGGAGTTAGGCTGAATTAGTTTCATTTTCACAAACATATAAAGTCCCTAAGAATCCTCACAAACTGTTAATTCGACTCCTGTTTTACGAGTGGACTCATGGGGCAGACAGATGTAAACTACACCGGACTCTAAAGGAAAAAAATAATAACAAAGTGATTGTGAATTTAGCACAAATCCTTCTGCAGAGGGTGCCTGGGGTGCTCTCATAAACCCGCTCTCAGAAGGCGGCCGTCAGACACTGCCACCTGTCAAGCATTAACCAGGCTAGTTTAAAAACAGAGATCTCGGTTACAATTTTAACTAAGGTAATATTGGGGATTCCCAGCTGCTCAGTGCTCTAAAAAGAACCTAGAGTCCCAGACGAACAATAGCAAACTTTGGAATAAAATTTTGCCTCCTGTACTGGTCCAGGGTACAACTTGGGGGCTGTTTGTAGCCACCCTGTATTATACACACACACATATAAAATTGCAGCTCCTCAGCCCCATTGAGTCAGCTTTTCTGGACGTAGTGGGGAAAGCCAGGGAGTCGATCCCTTGTGTTCCGAGGTTGACTTGTATTTTTCCACTTATTTCTAACTAGTCATTGACTATAAAGAAGGAGGAGATAAAATGTCATTCTATAGAAGGTGTTGTGTCCACCAGCCTGATGATTCAAAACCTTTCTCCAGAGTTGCTGGCTTTTGGTTTCTTGCTTAGATGATCTTTTCTCTTAGAACTTTGATGAAACCATTATGTGGAATATAATCTGTTTCCTCCCCATCTGTCTCCACCCCTGACTTGGTGAGTCTTGGGATGAAGAATTTGGGGTGTTGTGGACTCATGCACATCCATGCCACACGTCTTCTTTTCCTCCGTCTGATCTGCCACCAGCTCCTTACGCTGCCATGGGTGGAAAGTTCCAAGAGGACACCCGGAGTTCCAGATGCTGTACCGAACGCTAGTATGAGGCTTTGGAAAATCATCTGCCAAGTGACATAAATGAGATCCCACTCATCGCTACGAAAGTCAACAAAATGATTATTACTGGAAATAAGGTGTACAAAGTTGATGACTGACTGGCGATGCAGGCTTCAGAGAAAGTGTCTGGAAAGTTTAATTCTGTTCAGTATGTATTGGACACCTGGGTATACAAAGATGGAGAGGACGCAGGCCCTGCCCCTGGGAAGTTAATGCCTACTGTAGTATAGACAAACATCACCGGCCTGGTAAACATTGACTTTGAGGGCTCTGATCTCTGTTCTGATACTGGTATTCTTCATGACCCTTAGTTTCTCCCTAAACACATGTAGTTGTTTGTCGAAGACAAACCAGAGAAACTCACTGTTCCATCTTGGGCACAACTAGATACATTTCTTAGAAGTCTCTCAATTCCTGGGGATGGTGGCTTCAGTAAAAAGTGCCAGACTCACCCCTCTCTCTCTGGGTAACCACTCATTCTTGCAGCTCTGCCTGGGATAGAGCCTCAGGTGGCAGCCAGGGTTTGGAGTGAGCAAGCGTAGCGGTGGGGAGGCAACCTCAGGGACTTCACAGAGGGTGAACCCCTTGGAGCCAGTGGAAGCTAAAAGTCCTTGAAGGAGACTTCTGATACTAAGGGTGAGATATCTATATACCTTCCAGAAACAGTGGGCTGGCGGTTTCTCTCTATCAGATCCAAGTGGTAACCAGAGAGATAAAACTACAATGGCTCCATTTTTATCCTTGGGCTGGCATGTCCTGGAGAATGTGTGTTACATTCAATGAGATTCAGTGAGTAAACCTCCAAAGTCCCTTGTAGGTTTAGACACCCAATTATTTTTCTAAATGTAACGATGACTCTCTCCTCCATTGCTTCTCACTCCTCTCACACCAGCATCTATCTATCTATCCATCTATCTATCTATCTTCTATCTATCATCTATCTATCCATCATCTATCATCTATCTATCCATCTATTATCTATCTATCATCTATCTATCCATCTATTATCTATCTATCTATCTTCCAGACACCCCTTATCTTTTGAGTTCTGACTGGGAAGAGAATTCAGACTTTATGCAATGCTAACTCCTAGTAAATGCCCTCTGTGTAGAGGGAAAACATGACGGCTCATTCTCTTAAAGACTCTCTCTAATGATCCCAGATTTTGTGGCTTAGGGTTCAAGGTTACTACTTCCTCAGTGGCTCTTCCTAACCAGTATTACAAACAATCTATCCTCGGAATTACTGGAATGAACAGGAGACTCTAGTTTTCGACATGCGCATGAACTTCTGCAGCCAGCCCGCTCACACTCCCTGAGCTGCGTGACCTGTACCTGCCTTCTTAATTTTTGAGTTTTCACTTCCTTATCTGTAAATAATAGGTAATAATGGAGAAATAATATCAATCTCGTAATATTGAAGTGAGGATCAACTCTATGTAAAGGAACTACCACAATGCCTAACCCCTGGTAGTTTGTCTATAGCTGTAAGGCTGCTTCCCTCTCTTAAAATGCAAGTTAAAATGTATACTGGAGATTTAGTAACTTCTGCAAAACACCAGATTATCAGGTTTTCCCTCCCTGACAGTTCCGCAGGTTGGAGCTCTACAGATCTCAAGTCTGCTGTCACACCTCCATGCACGCGGAGTACTCTCAGGGCTTATTTTGTGAATGAGTAGATGAATAAAATATAAAACATGTTGCAATACTAAAAACTGCAAATTAGAGACAAAGTAAAACCAGCAGATCATAACATGCACTTGCTTTACTCTTAGACTGTTTTTTTTTAACTTTTAAGAAGTTCCAAGAACCCCCCAAACCCTCCCCCTGAAACTCCACACGACCTAAGAGTGAGGTCTCTTGCTGAGGACCTCGTACCTCACCACAATAAACCATGAGATGCCGGGAGGGCAGGGAGCTCTGAGTGTCACTTGGGACGGGCGAGTGTTGGGGCTCCTGGGATGCTGGTGAACATTTAGGGCACAGGAATGGTGATGCTCTTGTCGCCCGTATCACCTGAGAAAACCATTCAGCTTCTCCAAGGACCTGGCTCACTCCCAGAGAAGAGCTTACGGGGCCAGCTAACCTGATTCCCTAGGTCATTATCCTCCCTGGGAGGGACTGCTTCTTTCTGGGGCCACTTTTCAGATCAGGATACTGAGACCCTGGGTAGCCAAATGGTATCCAGAGTTAGTGATGACCTGGCCAACGAGCTCTGCAGAAGGGTATGAGCTCCATAAAAATTTCCCAAAGTGTATGGTGATTTCTATTCAAGCATGTACATATGGGCCACCATGGTGAGTATTCAATGCACACGCAGCAATGAGGAAATATTAAATAGAGGCCATTTAGCATGGTAGTTAAGAATGTGATCGTGGAATCAGGCTTTCTGAGTCTGTAGCCAAGCCTGTCATATACTAGCTGTGTGACTTTGCATGATACTAAAACTCCTTATGCCTCTGTTTCTTTGGTTGTAAATCTGTGTGATGAGAGGACTAACCTCATATGGTTGCTGTGACAACTAAATAGGATAAAGCATCAGGAGAAGGTAGCCTGTAAAGATCATCTATTACCACGTACACCAAAGCGTGTTCTTTTCCATTTGCCACTAGATCCATAGAATAGTAATCTGTGTTACAGAAAAACATTTCGGGACTCAAAACAAATTTGAGAAACAGTACCTTAAATAAATATCAGTAAACCACAGATGAAACAAATGTTAGTAGTTCTACACCTGCACATTTCAGGTACAGTTTCTAAACTCTGATAATTACACTTGTCAGAACAGATTCCCAAGTAGGTGCTCAGCTGATATCGTTACCATACTGATAACCACAGAGCTTCATGAAGAGGCGCCCTGTTACTGGAATGGGGGAAGTGGCTCTAGGCGATTACATCATCCTCTTAAAAAGGGACCCCCAAATTGCCTTGTGCCAGATGGAAACCCCTTTTAGTGAACAGCTGGGTCAGAAAGAGGGAGAAAGAGAGGGGCCATCAAATTCTAGTATCCTCAACTGTCCCTGACTCTTTAGCTCAAGTCAAGGTCTTGACCTCCAAGTATTCCTGTGAATCCCTCTGGGACTCTCCTTGCTAATAAATATCATTTCATTCTTAAGTCTGAAAAGTATATAGCCCACCATCTCACAGGTGGTGAATATCACCTTTATCAACAGCAGTGACATTTTTCATTTTCTCTGTACTTTACCATACAGTATAGGTCTAATGAAGATATTCCTTAATTTTAAAGGCTATCCCTAGAGAGCCAAAACAATCAATTAAAGAACTGCTCAAATATTCTATAAAAATATTAGATTGGTTGTGAAAATTATTATACTTGAATAATCCTGAAAATTCCATTAGGTGGAAAACTTAAATCTGCAAGTATCTCTTGGCTCAAAAGGAACCTAGTGATTGCTTGTAAGATCATAATATCCATATAACCCTCATATCTTCATGGTTGAATCTAGGCTAATATTAAGTCCTATGACTTTACAAAATAAAATGCAAGGCACTGCTGTCATTGATTTGTTGGGTATCTGTACCCTTACTTTGATAGAACGACTAAGTCTATGTGATAGTTCCCTTTTGGATCACATTTTCAAACCTGTCTATCTCATAGGGCTATTCTGAGAATCAAATAAAATAATTGATAGGAAGGAAGATGTTTCCCCCTAAAACGATGGACTCTTCGTCTGTAAAGTCAGTCTCTTACCCCCTATGATTTTAGGGACATCAGGGAGAATGGTTCCACTCCTCCTCTCTCCCGCAAAATAATCCTCCCAATCCAAAACCTAATTGAGCCTTTATACTTTGAACCTGATATTTAACATGAGGAGCAGATGCCTTCTCCTGCATTGGGTGACTACAGACTTACAGCAGGTCTTAGGTGATGGTTAGAAATGAGGTTAGAGTGGACGTGTGAAGGGGACCTTGATACCTGAAGGGACTATTGAAATAGGAAAGCATTAGTCAGGACTAGTCGGTTATTATTTATTTATTTATTTATTTATTTACGGCTGCGTTGGGTCTTCGTTGCTGAGTGCAGACTTTCTCTAGTCGCGGCGAGCCGGGGCTACTCTTCGTTGCAGTGCGCGGGCTTCTCACTGGGGTGGCTTCTCTTGTTGCGGACCACAGGCCCTAGGTGCACGGGCTTCAGTAGTTGCAGCACGAGGACTCATAAATTGTGGCTCATGGGCTCTAGAGCGCAGGCTCAGTAGTTGTGGCGCACGGGCTTAGTTGCTCTGTGGCATGTGGGATCTTCCCAGACCAGGGCTCAAACCTGTGTCCCCTGCATTGGCAGGAGGACTCTTAACCACTGTGCCACCAGGGAAGTCCCAGGACTAGTCGGTTTTTAAGTAAGAAACTCTCACCTTCCTTAAACAAAAAACACTTGGACTTTATACGCTGGTGGAAGTCTCTTGGTGCTGGGTTCTGTGCTAATACTTCAGTCACTTAAGCTTTCTTTAACTATTTGAATCCAGAGTTTATTTCATTTATTGAATTTTATTTTTTTACTTCAACGACTATACTTTTAACTTGTAAAATTTCCAGTTGGTCACTTTCATATTTGTTTTCATTTAATTTCTACCTATTTTTGATTTGTTTCTTGCATTTTTTAACGGAAGTTATACTTTCACTTGTCTCTTTGAAAATCCCAAGAATAAGCAAACCCATAGAGTCAGAAAGTAGGTTAGTGGTTGCAGGGCTGGAAGGAGGGGGGAATGGGAGTGACTGCTGACGATATAGAATTTCTTTTTTTGGTGACTAAAGTGTTCTGGGTTTAGATAGTGGTGATGATTGTACAACTCTGTGAATATATTAAAATTTACTGAATAGTACACTTAAAAAAAAAGAAAACCCCAAACATATATATATTTTGAAGTCTCTGTCAGAATGCTATATCAAATACATCTGCCTGGGTTTAATTTACTGTTTATTAGTACTTGATTTTTCATCAGAATGATGAAACTTTGGAACTTTGGTTTTCAGGCTTATTTTGAGGGAGTGGGTCTTCTGTTGTTTTCTCACTTCCCCCTCTCTATTTATTTCTTCTGCTAGCATTTTTTCCCAGGACCGTCCTCTATACCCTTTATATAAATTAGATCTTAAAAATATGTTTAAGAACTCCCGTGCTCTTAGTTTTCTCCCGCATCAATTATTACCTGGATTGTTGCCCGAGTCGGTGTAACATCCCAAAGGTTTCCTCACCTCCAATTTTATCCTTAATTCACCAGCATCTCTTCCTCCAAGGCTGACTCATTCTGGTGTTCTTCACACTTCTATCAATGTGAATTTTCTTAAAAAAAAAAAAAAGCGAATGTGATCACAATACTCAACCTCCTTAATATCCTTCAGTAGCTCCTCACTGCTTTTTATTTCTAGAATAATATTTTTGTATGACTTTCAAAGTATTTCACAGTGGGCTTCCTGCCACCTTCACCAGCTTCATCATTCACTGTCTTCCTCCTTAATACCATAACGGCCATACCTAACTTCTTGAAGTACCTTGAATGTGCTGTATTTTCTCACAATCTCTATGTATTTTCTCCCTCAAGCCCTTGTTCCTGCATCTCCCCTTTCTCCACTCACAGCCTCTGCCCAGTTGACGCCTACTCGAAATACTACTCAGGTATGATCTCTTCCAGGAAACTATAAATGTATCCTCCCAGCTATCTCCTGACCCTTAGAATTGCCGTTCATAGAAAATTGTGCCCATGATCGTGCGTATCCCCACAATCATGTTTATTTGCTTGCTGTCTTTGCTGTTATCCTGTGAGTTTCTTGAGGTCAGAAGCTATTTCTTTCTTTTACCTTTTTAAGCTCTGTATTCCCAGCACCTAGCATAGCACCTACCCTAGAGCAAATGCTCAATATTTGCTGAATTATTACGTGAATGAATAAATTGAAGCCAGAGCCATGTTAGGTAACTGGTATATGTTACATTAAGGATAGGAAAGCAAGGGGGGAACCAGGTGGCATCTGAGAAAGAATCCTGGAGCTTATTCAGAGACAGGCCCCTTTAGAGTTCCCAGACACTGACATTACAGACAAGGGGCTTACTTATCAGTAAGGATGACTCAGTTTATCACATGGAGCCCCAAATATCTCCTGACAGATACTATGAGCCAGGTTCCATAGTAAATGTTGGGACACAGACATTAATGAGATAAGACCTCTCCCAGAAGGAACTCACAGGCTAAAGGTAGATATAGATGAGTTAAAATGGTAATGCCAACAGTGGGATGAATTGGGAGATTAGGATTGACATCTATACACTAATATGTATACAATAGATAACTAATAAGAACTTGCTGTATAAAAAATAAATAAAATTCAAAAATTCAAAAAAAAATGGTAGTGCCAATATAACATGGTAACTGCTAAATTCGAGGAATGAATGGAATGCAGAGAGAATACAGAGGGGAAAATGAATGACTGCTTATGAGAATCAGAAAAGGCTTCATGGAGGAGGTGACATTTCATCAGGGTTTTCCAGGATGAGCAGGAATTTGGGCAGAGAAGTAGATGCAGACCTTGCAGATGAAGAAGGTGTGGAGCACCATGTATAAGAGCTCAATGTGCAAAATTGTGTAGTTTAGGCCATAAACGGATGGGAAATTTTAAAATTATGAAGTACAGGTGATATACCACAAAATCCCAGGTTTAGTTTTTGAAAAAGTGGGTTCAGTTCATGGCTTTCTCCTTGACAAAGTGTGTTACCCTGTGATGATTCTGATGAGCGTGATGTCAGCTTAGGCAAGGCTCTTTATATTTCTGAGCTCTAGTTTCTTCATCTGCAAAATAAGAACAACTACAAACTACCCTCTGGAGTGATGGGAAGCATCACATTAGTTAATGGTTATAATAACTTTTTATAAACTATGAAGTTTTTATTTATTTTGATTAGGATAACAAAATTTAAGTTTAACTAAATAGTGAGGTCTTTATCTTTAGCTAGGATGCCCAATGATTAAATATGCTATATACATTTTAATGTGTTGCAACTTAAACCAAAATAGTCAAAAAGCAAAATCCCTTAGACCCGTTCCCTTCTCCCTGAGAGCTGGGCAGTCATCTGTCTTTTTACATGTTCTGATCTTCAACAGAATTGGCAGCGCCTTAAGGTCTAATTCAGGTGCTTCTGAGTACAAAAGTCTCAACAGTTCTAAAAAAGGATGAAATTTCCACTTCACAAGTGCCATTGCCACAAGGGGGTAGGGGTGCTCTGTGTAAGTTTTTGCCTGTGCTCTTCCTAACCAAATCTTTTGACAAAAAATCAAGATTAAAAAACCATTGAGTTTTAATAGACATCTTCTATACTATATACATTTCTACTATCATTTTTTTTTCTTGTAATTAACATCTATCCAGAGACATTAGCCAAGATGTCAATGTCCAACATATTTAAGGTTTGTCTTTCTGTCTCATGTTCCGCAGGACAGTTCTAGAGGGCCAGAGAGGGTGACCCTGGGATTGGAAGATTTGGTTACAAAGGCCACCTTTCATTAATCTGAACAGACAGCCACAGGGCAATGTGTATCCTCCGCAACTGGATTTTATCACAGTGAGTTCCTTCGATGTACACACATTAAAAAGAATGCAATGAAAAAAAAAAAAACCTAGTTTTCTTCTTCTGTTCATTATGCACTTCTTCAATGAAGAAGAAAACAAAAATAACTAGATGAAAAGAACCAACTAATCCCTTAAAGAAGCAGGCATTAAAAAAATTACACACAATGTGTGTGTCTCTTAAGCAACATGCCTTTAAAAAAATAACCAGTTGAAATATGCAGCAGTAAGGCTATGACATCATTTCTGGATAAGGTGTCCTTCCTCCGTGCTGGTGTTGTCCAGGACATAAATCCACAGAGGTACTCCGTGTGGTGCAGAAAAACACAGCTGGGACACCAGGGAATTCCACCCAGGATCCACAGAACAAGTCCGATAATTCACCTCCAGTGTTACGGAGCTAACAGTTTCCACCTGCGGCATGCACGCCGGCTACGACGCCCCCTTTTCTTCCAGCTCCGGAAAGGCTGAACCCCTAACTCCCACCTTTTCTTTGTATTTCTTACTCTTTAGCTTGGGATATGAACCCATCCGTACCCCGGGTTCAGATGGTTCCATTTGTTGGTGGACTTCAACGTGATGTCATTAGGAATTCACGTCAATATTTTTTAAGAGAGGAAAAACAAAGCTCTGTGTGCAGGATGGCTCGGATGGAGATGCAGGCTGTCGTAGTGTTTCCCTGTCCCTCAGTGGCGCACAGCCGTTCTGGGCCCACGAGCAATCTGTCTGTAATAAGTGACAGATTCCCCTTCGTATAAAGGAAGGGGCCGGAGGAGAGCAGCGCAGACCTAGTACAATAGCAAAGCAGGTGCTCCGGTCAGACCCCGCTCTACCAGGAAACGCTTCTGGAATGCATGACCAATTCGGTTTCAGAACAGAATACTCTCTTTAATGGACAGAAAACACTAACCTTTTCTTTTTCCTTTTGCCTTCCCTCCTCCCCCCACCCTCCCCCCACCCTCCCAACTCCCCAGTTTCAACAAGCCCCCTTTTCACTTTAACCCTTTCAGAGGAGAAGGGGCCAGGCTCCACTCTGCATACACCCATCCATCTAGATATTGCTAACAACCCAGGAAGAGGAGAAACATTCATTAGCCAGGAGGACAAATACCCTGTGCCCAGGAGCGCTGAGGCACGGTGGGAGAGGGGCGAACTCAGGAACTGGGTAACCCAAGCTCCCCAAACTACAAGTTTCACTTTTTCTTTTAGATGTTCATTCGGAAACAACTTCAGGAGGCATAGCTTTAGAGAAAGGGCTAGAGTGTAAAAATGGGAATAAGAAGGGCTCTGAAAGGAAGAAATAAACTATGAAATCTGAAATAGTCAAAATCGCATTAAAAATCACATTGTTTTAAAGATCATGTAGCATTTGAATGAAATTTTTAAAAAACTCACTTTAAGGAGTCTCTGGATTGGGCCAATTCTGCATAATACTGATTGCATCAGATAGTAAAATAATACTTTTAGCATCATAAGGTTGAGTTTTGCTCATACACACACACACACACACACACACACACACGTGGTGTCATTGGATTGTATAGAATTAAATATCCCCGTTTCCCCACACACAAAGAAAATAGCTAGAATTTAGGGAAGAAATAATTACCCAAGATTTCAGTTAAATTCTACATATGCATACCCTTACTCTATTGACAAAAGAACACGTAAACAGTCTTGTATGGTTCCTTTTCCATGCAACAGTATTTGAAACGCAGTGATAGAGACGAACGTATATTAACAGTAATAAGGGTTTCCCCTCCGAGAGTTGTTGTAACTTATCTTTGAAGTTAAGCTCATTTATCATGGGGAGAATAGACCCCAAAAATACGGCAGCCGCGGCATCCTGCCCGAGGCAGAGTTAGAGATTTCCAATAGCTGCTGCAAAGAAACATTCTGAAAATGCGTTCACTACTGCACCGATAAATCTTAAGACAGAAGAGTTTTAATTACAGAGGATAGCAAAGCCCAGATTTTTCAAATGAACCCAAAACTATGACCTGAGAGAGAGCTTCCCCCCATGTGACCCAACCTTTGGTAAATTTGTGTTTTCTTCATCTGGGAACAAGAATCTGCTTTTTAAGCCAGACTCCTGGAGGATATCTTCATTTGTAACATAGTAGCAGGAGAAACAATAGAAGTGAAATAGAGTAAGCTAATCTATATGCATGCATGAAAAGCCAAGAACATGCTAGGTGCACTGTGAATTCTTTGGGGGCATACTGCACATCGCCACGCATGTGTATGTACTTTGCACGTATGTATGGACACGTGCTCCTACATGGCTTAATACTCAGTAGCCTGCTTCTTTAAGGAAAGAAAACAATATTAGTGTCATTCGCATCCCTGTGCCAAAACTGAACTCTTATTCCTTGAAGAAAAAAAATTAAGGCTAATGAAATTAAGGATTGTTTAAATCAGAGGCCATTAAAATGCACACATTTCTCTTCCTGGAATCTGCAATTGTATTCAACATTTGCAGTACAACGCCTGCCTGTAGGATAAATAATTTAATGGGTTTTGTGATTTGGTATGAAAAGCATAACAAAATCCTACAGCTGTAGCCTCATTTTTCTCCCCACTCAAACTGTTCCCTTCTTAAATTGCATATTTTGTACAGTTTTTTTTTAAGAACACAAAATAGGTTCTATGTCTTCGAGAACCAATTTCAGACATAATAGGTAATTGCACATAATTACAGGAGTTTCAGAAACTGAAACAAAAACAAAAAACAAAATCTCTTCTCATTCCAACCCTTCTTTCTTTTTAAAGATTGGAATTAAATCACTATCTGATTCTATTCAACTTCTTTTGCCCTTTATTACGACTAATGATATATGCTGAGAATAACCAAAATTGAAAACCACTCTAAATGCTTCTGTTTTCTAGTCATTCAATATTAATTTGGCGTTGTGATTATACAAGCATGAGGACGGTTTTTTATAAATTTCCTTCAATTTTACATTTTATCACTTGAGCCATGCTACAGGGGAACGTGGTCAGTTTAAGGCTTTGACATAAGGTGAGGTGCAGTTTGAATTATCTTGCTATTTTCCACATCCACACTCTTCAAAGTAGTTTCTGATATTCATGAACACTCACACACTTGGAATGAGACCAAAGACCAAAAGAATATCTGGCCTCCATGCCCCAAGAAAGAGGAGATCGAACTTTCAAGAGAGGAAAGTATATTAAATGAGTGAACTCTGTCCTTCTTCATCTTTTTATATTTCCTTGGGGTTACTGTGATAGAAGTGGGGTCGGGACCTCAGGTAGAGGTAAGGTCTTTCTCCAAGGCTTTCTTGGAAGTGAGTTTCCCAGGCAGATATCAGCCCTTCCGGATCTTCTGCTTTGGATGGCAGATTGATGGCGATCTTTCCTCTCTGCTCCCTCCCGGTGACAGAAGGTTGTGGCTCTGAGGTTGGACGAGTGTTTTTAGAGCTTCCTATCATCTTCCTACCTTTCCAACTAAAAACTAAACGCCTCTCATTCAATGAGTAGGTAAAAGTAGCCAGATTGTCTTTCAGTTTGTGTCGTGGCTTATGAGGGCCCCCAAGCAGCTTACAAACCAGTCACTTATCAGAGACCAGGAGGAAGAAGTGGAGAGCAGGTTTAGAACCCAGAAAATGGGCTGATTGTTATTTTCAGGGTGCATCCTTTATGCCTGGTTTTAACTTCTTTCTTTTTCTCCTATGACACTAAGATATCACTCAGTGGCACTAAAAATGAATAAAGTGCAAATCAGAAGTGTGCAGATATGGCTTTTCTTAAACCACAGACTTAAAAGTCAAAGTAAATGTGTGAAGTAAAAGGATAGAAAGGGTAATTTACTAGGGAGTTCAGGTGGCTCTTTCTCCAGCCAATCCAGGGAGCGTTCGGGATATTGGCAATTCAGTGTGTGTCTCTTTATGCAGGGTTAGAGGTGAGGAAGCGAGTCTGTGGGGTTGACCCTGAGGACAACATTTGGAGATTCTGATCCCCATCGATTAGTAAATAATTTCACAACTAAAAAGACCCAACCAGGGGGAGAGGGATAAACTGGGAGATTGGGACTGACATATATACACTACCATATATAAAATAGATAACTAATAAGAACCTGCTGTATAGCACAGAGAACGCTATTAAATACTCTGTAATGGCCTATATGGGAAAAGAATCTAAAAAAAAAAAGAGTGGATATATATATATGTATAACTGATTCACTTTGCTGTACACCTGAAACTAACACAACATTATAAATCAACTATACTCCAATAAAAATTAAAAAAAAAAACAAACCAACCAGCAAAACAAAAGATGACTAGCAAAGGGACCAGTATTTCCAGAACAAAGAGCATCGATTTCAGGATGCAGGTAAGAAAAGGTTAAGCATCCTTACTCATAGGTCTGCACTAGGACGGTGCAGATGAGAGCCGCTCACAGAGCCAGAGTCCAGCTGGAAGATAAGGGTGAGATGGCTGCCTGGGGAAGAGAAAATTGTCTTTCTCTTGAAGAATCTGGAGTAACTTCCTTAAATAGGTGACTTTGCAAAAGTCTCTGAACCTGATCTTCCTCAACTGCAAAATGGGAATAATAAAAATAATGAGCCTATAGGAAGGCAGGGTCTGGACCACATGATGCCTTTACGATAAGTCATATCCTTTGATCTTGGGCTCACCTCTATTCTGCTACCCAATGAGGTGTTCATCGTCACCCTAAGCCTTCCAGTGTGCATTGCACACAAACACTCCTCAGTATTTGATAAGTGACTGAATGAATGGGGGATGAACTTGAGGACCCCATCCATTTTTTACATCTATGATCTTACAGCAGTCAACTTAAGAGAGCATACTTTATAAACTCTTTTGTTTTGCATGTGATCTCACAAGTGCTTCTTACCTAACTCTTCCCCCAAGGCATCATACTCCATCCAAAAAAAATTATAAAATTATTGAATATGGTAAAGTTGTCATACATTTTTTTCTTATATTTCACATAATACTTTACACAATTTGGGAACTTATTTAATACATGTTGAAATGAATTGAATAGTGAACCTATAACTTAAGGCAAGATAAGTAAACTAGCCCAAGATGGCCTACAGCCTATTTTTGTAAAAAAAAAAAAGTTTGTTGGAATACAGCCACGCCTATTCATTTATGTATTGTCTATGGCTGTTTTTGACTATAATGGTAGAGGTGAGTAGTTACATCAGAGACCAGATGGCCTGCAAATACTAAAATATTTACTATCTGGCCCTTTAAAGAAAACATTTGCCAGCTACTGATTTAGAGGATTTCCTCTTTTCTCCACTCACATTAACTTGCTAGGACTATGAATTCTGGTCTTCCATCTCTGGTCAGAGAATTGAGATCAGTTTTATTAATAGTGATGTGATTAACAGGAGTTATTCAGCGTCCCTTCATAGATCCTAAACTAAACATAGTGTTATCATATGTTCCTTTGGCCTCTTGAGTAATATACACCCTCTTTTCCCACCCTCATCAAATGGGTTAAAAAAAAAAATTATCTCATACTTAATTCTACGGCATAGAAATTTGTGTTTTGAGATGCCAGTGTATAAATTATGTTGAGATCAAATAACAAATATTTGTCTTAGCCTAGATATGGATGACTCTGGGAGATGTGAAGAAAGGTTAGTTTTGGGAACACAAATAAAGGACTTAATGATATGTGCATATATATTGTATGTTAATAGAATGAAGTTACCTTTCATCATACTGAAATCATCTTTTTTCTGCAAATAATGTTTACTGTTCTCAGACTTTTGTTATATACAGAGTTATACAGAGACTTCAAATTGGAAATTTACACCACCTATGATTGTGTTTATTACTCCACAAAGGTATTTACAGTACAATTTTAGACTTTGTAGATTGTGGGTTTATGGGGTATCACAGGTAAAATATGTATATGTCCTTGGTAGAAACACATAAGCTATATTTATGCTATGTTGATTAGGGTTAAGTATTAAGATTGACATTTTAGCTAGTATTATAGAAAAGCTCTTATATCCATAATATGCTTTTGTGAACCCATAAAATATAGAAAAGAAGTATGTGGCAGTGTTTCAGAATCCTTCTCAAGATTAAACACAGATAGTCAATATCTGGGGCTAAAAAGTACAGATCTGTCTAGATTTACATAAAGCGGATTGATAGTGTGGGAAAAAAAAACATGTTAGCATGGTTTCTGAATGGAGAGGTTATAAGCATGGGATTAGTATTCATACATTCAGATCCTGACCTTCAGTCTTGGCTCCATCCCTTAGACCATGTGTGACTTTTAAAGGTTACTCACAATTCTGTTCCTCGGTTTCCTCATCTACAAAATAGGGAAACTAATAATGCCACCTGGTAATATTGTCTTGATGAGTACATGAGTTCCTCCAGATGAAGCTTTCAGAGCAGTGCTTGGCTCCGTAAATGACAATTACTACTTCTGTTTCCCAACCCAGCACTAGCTTCTTCTTTTTGAGCCTCATTTATTTTTTTCTAAAATGGAGTTTGTAGGAGAATGGTCTATCTAACTTATAGCTTTCATTTTGTTGTTATCATTTCGTGGGGGATATGGGAGAAAGTGTAAAGAATAGGAGGAGGTGATAGGGAAACTGGACTGGTCAAAAGCAGAGGTGACAGAGGTAGTAAGTATAGCCATAGATCTGCACAGGTACCTGAGTGTTAATACACATCTGGATACACACACACACACACACACACACCCTACATTTACACATATACATTCACAAACACACAACACACTCACACATAAACACTCACTCACACATTCTCACACAGACATTCCATGTTTGACATCAACTTGTATCATCTCTTGAAGAAATCTTAATGTTATGGTTATGAGACATCAACAGGCAAGGTATTGCTTCTCATCATAAACTGAGGTTTGTTTTATTTTCTTACATTTGCTAAAACAAAATATTTTCAGGATATATAACAACTGCGATTTTCCATGCCAGTAGCTTTTAGGAAATGGTGACTTTTAGGAAAACACTTCAGGGCAAGGTTAGAAGAAGGAAGCAGATTTCAGCATATCTGAAATTCACAGGGAATTTCAAATCTATTTTTTCGGTGTGTATGTAGAATTAGACCATAGAGAAGAATCTTGAGAGTTACCGAAAAAAGAGCTAAGATTTTGGATTGAGTTTTTGAGGTCAAAAAGATTCAGTATAAGACAAAACTCTAGAAAGCATTTAGCAGTGTGCTGCATTTTTCACCAGTTAGATTCATCCACAAGAGGTCATTGGATGATCGGGTGACGTATTTCCCACCACTTTTTGAAATGAAAGGTTACTACACCCTCTGGGCTTTTTAAAGAAATTTCAGTTTAGTCCCCAAAATAAGTTTAATGGAGATGAAGACTTTTGAGGACCGTAAAACTTTGCGTTATGATAGTTTGTTTTAAGATGAATTACCTCAATCCTGTTGGGGCACTAGTGTCATGACTGACTACACAATCACATAAAATCAGGAAAAGAATTTTCTGTAAGTGTACATTTTATAACCATCCTACCTACTCCTAGTTATGTTACGTGCAGCACTGTTAGGGAGCAAAGTCACATTTTTTGGTTAATATCTCAGCTCTACCACCTACTCACTATGTAATCTTGGGCAATCATTTAAGACTTATAAACCTCAGTTTCCTCACCTATAAAGTAGACATAATGATACTTACCACATAGTGTTATTGTGAAGGCTAACCAAAATATGCCATGTGTATTAGTTATTATGTCTGTGTAACAAATGACCCCTTCCTCCAAAACTTAGTGGCTTTAAAACAACACTTATTATATCCTGGTTTCTGTGGGTCAGAACTCCAGACATGGCTTAGCTGTGTTCCCTCACTCAGAATCTTCAACAAGGCTTCAATCAAGGTGTTGGCTGGGGCAGTGATCATCTCAAGGCTCAGTTGGGGAAGGATTTACTTCTAAACCCACTCATGTGACTGTTGGCAGATTGCGGGACTGATGACCTAAGTTACTCACTGGATGTTGCCAGAAGCCACTTCCAGTTCCTTGTCATGTGGGTCCCTCTATTGGGCCACTCACAACATGGCATCTCATTCCTCAGAGTGAGCAGGGGAGAGGCAAGAGAGAGGGCAAGCAAGACAGGAGTCACGACCTTTCCTAAGCTAATCTTGGAAATGCTTTTCCACCACTTTCCCCATCTTATATGCACTAGAAGTAGATCACTAGATCCAGCCCACTCTCACAATGGAGGGAATGAAACATGGGCATTAACACCAGGAGGTGGTGATCATTGGAAACTGTTTTGGAAGCTATCATATAATATAAAGTAGTCAGCACAATAGTTTGTACAAAGGAAGTATTCAGTATTTTTTTTCTGAGTTAGTATATAGTTCTAAGAATTTTTCTCTCCTGGCAGGTCCAAACACAAAGAGGTATGGCGTCAGGTTTAAATTGGGCTGAGGGTTTTTTTAAAGGTATGCAGCTTCTCTGTGACTGAATTTCTCTATTTGTGCCTGAGTTTCTCCCATATATCCATGAAAAATATAAAATAATCATGTGAGCTAAAATGGTAGGATATGTCACTCAGAATTTAATGATGAAGAACAATATAAATATGGGTGCTGTTATTCTTTCCAATTCTTCCAATCCAGTCATCGGGTACATCGGCTGAAACTAGAAAAAGGATAATTCCATATGTCCAATTTGCTTCCCAAATTTACCCCAATGCCTGCTCCATGAAAAAATAGGAGACTTCCTGGCTTGTTCAGTACAAGAGTGATATCTAAGTTTCATCTTTAAATGGATCATGTAGATTTTCATTGCATCACTTCTATTGCCCTGACTTCAATTATTCAAACTCAGAACCTCACTTCTACCTGTTTCAGCAGATGCTGCCTGAATGTCCGTATGTCAGACCTCACCACTTTGCAACTCCATGTATGTGACCTTAAACTCTAAAATAGCTCTCTCTGAATATGTCTGTTCTACTCTCTCACTCTATTAAACTTGTTTCTGCTCTTATGAAAGATCCAACCACAGCTCACGTTCACTTAATTTGTCATCTGACATTTTCTTGCTTTTCTTCCATTTAAAACAATTTAAAACAATTCCACCACTAGATTTCTCAATTTCTGAACTTACGCCATTTCCAGTCCTGTGTAAATCCTTTAGTTACTACCCCTACTCTAGCTTCCAGGATAGTAAGAATTATTGAACCGAGATAAAGAAAAATACTGATTTGATCCTCAGCAGTTTTCACTGGTTAACCCCAGCGTGATCCTCATTGCTACTTAAAGGTCCACACTTTAATAGTCAAATAAACATATTTAAATTCTGGATCTCCATTTTCTGGTTATAGGAACCTAAGCAAGTTATTTAAACTCTTTATGTCTCAGTTTCCTCATCTGTAAAAGGGAGATGGAGTAAATCTCAAAAAAATTTTTTTTCTTGTTTTCCTTCCCTATATTAAAAAAAAATATATATATATATATATATTTATTTATTTATTTATTTTGGCTGCATTGGGTCTTCATTGCTGTGCGTGTGCTTTCTCTAGTTGCGGCGAGCAGGGGCTACTCTTCGTTGCGGTGCGCGGGCTTCTCATGGCGGTGGCTTCTCTTGTAGTGGAGCATGGGCTCTAGGCACACGGGCTTCAGTAGTTGTGGCGCACAGGCTCAGTAGTTGTGGCTTGCAGGCTCTAGAGTGCAGGCTCAGTAGCTGTGGCGCACGGGCCTAGTTGCTCCATGGCATGTGGGATCTTCCCGGACCAGGGCTCGAACCCGTGTCCCCTGCATTGGCAGGCAGATTCTTAACCACTGTGCCACCAGGGAAGCCCCTCCTTCTCTTTAAACTCCCTGAAGCATTTAATTCTTTTGGTCCTAGGCTCCTCTATTGACTCTTCTTTTACTTATTGTAAAGCATCCCTGTTCTTCTCCTACCTATATATCAAGCCCTTGTAAAGCTTTTGCATAGTTTCTCATAATCTGCCTTATAATAATGGTTGGTATGTTTTACTTGGTCTATGCTGATCACAAGTGCCCCAAATACACAACTGTATTGAACCAGGTTTGCCTGTATTACACTCAGCACAGGGTCCTGCACATGGTAGTCACTTAATAAATGATGTTCAACAGGGATGGATTTAATATTTAAGATGCTTGCCTGCATGCTTTTAAATTTTGGCTGCATTCACTGTGTGTGTAAACAAAAAGAGCAATTCTCTTCTTCAGCTTACTGTATGCCATTCCCCAACCTGAAAAATCTGAAAACCATGCTTATTTTGTTGTCCATTCCTAGTTGGTAGCCATTGTTCTACATGTAAAGAATGTATCAAAAACCAGAGTGTAACACCAGGAACTGAGCTTAATATCCAGGTACCATTTGTCCCAACTGCTATAGTGTTTGATAATTTTAGGTCACAAGATCATAAAATACAAAAATATATGAAAAATAAAAACAATCACAGCATTTTGCCCACCCCCAATGAGATGAAAGTTCTTCTCACTTAAACTTGGGAAATGACTCAAAAGTAAAACTAGGGGAAAAAGGACTAAAAATAGTACATTATCTAATATCAAGAGATTACCTGTTTGTAAACAGAACACTTCAGCAAGCAAACCAGATATCTCATTTTGATATCTTACATTGTAGAAATTCCTTGCAGCCAGAGCTTTAAAAACTAATATTTGATCATTTTAATTTTCAAATGCTCTGACACCCTCTGTGCCTTTGGAGTCAGCTGTAAACTAATGAATCTGGAAATGATCAATTCATATTTCTTTCCTCAGTAACTTCTTATCAGAGCTCGCCTGAAGCCATGCATCTTCCTTAGTGCATGTCCAGGATGTCTGAGGCATTTTCTCCTTTGTGACCCAGATTCTCTGATCTGTGTGTCTATATCTAGCTTTCAATTATGTAGAGCATCTCCTTGAACATGCTGTGTAGTCCTTATTAGTAACTGAGAAAAACAAGTAGCTAAAATATGATAAGTTGTATTCTCCAAAGGACACTTGAAGGAAACATTTGATTTATGATATGTTTCTTGCCATTTAATACTTACTCTAAAAATATGAGTAACCAAGAGTTCTCTATTTCTCTCAACATTCCAAAGTCCCAATTTTAAAGTAAACTTGGGCGTTTTCCCAAACTAGTGAATACAACGAAAAAGAAATGCACTCACATATATAGAGAACAAACTAGTGGTTACCAGCGGGAAGAGGGAAGAGGGGAGAGGCAACATAGGAGTAGGGGATTAAGAGATACAAACTACTCTGTATAAAATAAATAAGCTACAAGGATATATTGTACAGCACTGGGAATGTAGCCAATGTTTTATAATAACTATAAATTGAATATAACCTTTAGCTATTGTGAAAGACTATGTTGAAACATATAATAGTGTACATCAACTACGCCTCAATTAAAAAAAAACTTGGGAGTTTTCAGAGGGTGTTTCACCTGTGCTCTTGAGCATTCATTCAGTTATCACCCACTGCTCCTGCCACTTCTTCTAGGTACCACCTTGTCCCCTGCACACTGCTGTTTTCCTCCAGACACCACAGATTCCTACATGATACTGATGCCCAAGCACGGGAACTCTAATGGTACCAAAGCCATGTGAGCATGTGAGGGGAGGGGAGGGGAAGTCCCTCATATCCCACCCACGGATGCTCTGCTAAAAGGATGCCAGGGCACTGCTGTTTGCATAGAGTTTGAGTTCAACTCTTTTTGGTTGCTGTTATTCTTCTTGGTTCCTCCCATACCATCTGGTCTCTTCGGATTCAAACATGACTCAGTTGTTATTTTAGCCAAAAGGCAAGGCTGAAGGACAATAATGTACTCAGATGACTAGAGCTGCGTTCCTTGGTCACGTTTGTCTTGACAAACTCCTTTTTACGGGGTTGTGTTGTTTCCCAGATGTTTTCTCAGCCTTCCATGTACATAGATGTCTGGTGGGTGGGCCCCACCGGTGGGCCCCACCCATTCGGCAAGCGTGCTGGGCACCTCAGAACTTCATGCTGGGTTCAGCTGCAGCCCGGCATGGGCTGGAATTAAATGAGGTCACCTCGCCCATATGAGAAGTCTTAGCCCAGAGCCGGTGCTCAGGCCTAGCCTGGTGTAAATACTTTAATCACAAGGAATAGCAAGCTCTTCAAAAAGCAACAGCATTAAACGTGGATTGGTTGTATTCCCATTTATGGAATCTTAGGAGGAGTGAGAATACTTGATTTTGGTGTAAGTGTGGATAAAGCACATGTGATTAAATAATTCAGTCATTAAGTTTAGGGGGCATTGGGGTATGATTTGTTGAATAAACTCAAAGAGAGTACAAAATCGTACCCTCTGGCCCGGTAGGAGTGTGTCACTGAGCCATGGGGCCTGTTTTTATGCTGTGATTCCCTGGGGACATTTTATTTACCCCAGAGCTGCAGCTTTCGAAAAGTTGAGTGCGACTTTTAGTAATAAACAGATTTTTAAAGAATGACCCAGTACACACACACACACATTCTTAAACGTGTGTTTGTATGTATGTAGAACTAAAACACATTTCATTAAACGATACCCACCCTCTTTACGTGAATGTATTCTGATATATTTTTCTGTACTGTATTTATTTCTTCCTCCTCCTCCCCCTCCTCTTCCTATTCTCCTCCTCTTCCTCCCCCCACTCCCCTTACCCCTCCCTCTCTCCTTACCCCTCCCCCTCTCCATCTTCCTCTTCTTCCTTCTCTCTCTGTCTCTGTCTCTCTCTCACTCTCTCTCTTTTTTATTGCTAACCAGGATCCATGGATGGGTTGCCACGGCGGTTTGTTTCAAAAGCACTGCCTGAGAAGAGGTCATGAGATTTCAAAATACCTCAGGGCATATTAAGCCCATTTGGGAATTCTGGGAAACTAGTAGTGACCTCCAAAAGTTTTTCTTCAAGAACCCAGATAGGGTAACTCATAGAAGAGATGCCTTCAGTCTGACTCAGCCCAATTTCAGTAGCTCCAGCATCTGTCAGGTGGTACTGTGGCTTTTGAAGAATCTCCTCCTTTGGCAAAGCATTGTTGGAGGAAAGCACAGGGACTGGATGGTGGAAACTGAGATTAGTGGTAAATGCAACCCGACCTTGCAACCTTGTTTGACATTTGAGCTAGTCCTCACCTCTGAAAGCATCAGCGGTGTTGACAATGAGGCCTTCTCTCTGTCTGGGAAATGAACAAAGAGGCCTGTTAGCTGAATATTTTTCTCTCTCTAGTGTTGTGGGTTGGTGGGGAAAAGGGATGGGAGAGACGAGAAGGCCAGTAAAGAAGATCTCTAAATGACTGCTCCGTCCTTGAATTTGGGACCCTAGTGTTCTCTTTGTTAGCCCAGATGTGAGAAGGGAGGCAGTTCAGGGAGTCTCATCACTTTGAAGCTGGTACCATAGAATTCTTTCCGTCCTTTGCCCCTTATCTTCTTCCCAATAACCTGAAACAAGATTTACACATTCTAAGACCTGAGTGTGTCAGGGGCAGGCGTCTCATCATCAGCCTACTGACTCTGCTGGGGCGCTTTGGAATGAGTCCCTTTGCTTCCCAGAATCCAGGAGGCAAGGAAGAGGGACGGGGATCTTCTGCCTGGGAGGCCAGCAGGGTCCAGCACCTGCCCTTCCTGGACCACTGGTGGGAGAACTGGGCTCGTTACCTTACAGTTGCCCAATGCATTTATTTGAAATGTTCTCTGCAGCTCTCTACAGATATTGTATTCATTCTTCAATTCTTCCTATCAAGAACTCCTGTAAACTCACATTTCCCAGAACTAAAGGTAAGAAAGAGAGACTGTTACTCTGTGTACATGCACTGATAGCAGACCTTCAGGAAAGCTGCTAAAGCAATACATGCATGTCCATGAAATGGGAATAAAAATGGTTCCCCGGCTCTACTAAAAATTAAGCTTTAGTCCCATGAAAATTGTTAAAAAAATCTGATGGTTTTTGGAATAAGGTGGGATGGTAATGTTAAGGCAATGACCTCATAAAACACATTTTAAGATGTATTTCTTTTTAAAAGATAACGGCAAATGCGTACGATTGCTTTGCTTTGGTTTCAGGGCTCAGATGAGTCTATGGCCTCACACCCCACATAGAACAGGACAGAGAGAGTACGTATGCAGCCCCTTCAAAAATAACACCCATGTTTCCTTTTCTAGAAAGTTTCACACGGGCAATGTGGCACGCGGAAAAGTCAAAATTGAGATCTACATTTGGTGGCTGGAGTAGTATTTGGTACACGGACTCTACATCATGAGGTTTCCCTATATCAGAGGGACCCCAGCTCTGAGCTCTCTGGGTCCCGAGCGACCTGTCCCATCCACACGCTCACGCTCTGTTCTGTGAAACACAAAAGGGCATTGGTAAGCACTGCACTCTGTTCAGAATCTCCTGCGTTGTACGTGCTTGACTAGAACTATTGAGGCAGTCCTTTCCCTGGGAGTCAAACGGACACCTCGCAGAGAAGAGGACCCCGTCAGGCCTCTGGGGGACCATTCCAGAAGCTGCTGCTTCACTGTGCTACATGGTACCCTGGGGCCTGACAGAGATTTCCCGCTGCTTCCTCAACTGCCGGGTGCACACCCAGGGAGCAGCTTAGGTGAGAAGCTGCTTCATTAAACAGAGAAGGCTTGGTTTGAAACGATCAGGAAATATCTTTCTGATTTGGAAAGGGCTGCCTATTTCTAAGTGCTTTACAGACAGCATCTTCATCACCCACAAACATCCTAGAAACTAAAGGGAAGTGTTCCCGTCTCATCTTAGAAATAGCAGAGAGCTGGCAAAGGAATCTTTGTCCAACAGCAGTCAGAGAAGAAAATAAAGGTCTCTTGAACCCCTGCCCTCCATTCCTGTTTCCCAGGTTTGGCACCAGCTCACGCCCTGAGCCAACCCTCTGCCCAGTCACCCCATAGGTGCATTCCCTGTGCTTTCTCATGGTTGTTATTCAAACCACTGCCCTTTCGCCACCCTATTTGTGCAGACCTTGCCAATCCTTTAAAGGCTCAAATCGAATCCCACTTCCTCATTCAAGATTTTCATGAGCCTTCAGCTTGGAAATTCACCTTTCCCTCCCTGATGCTGTCATATTCCGTTGAAATTCATAATTTACTTCCTCTTCTTATGGTCTTGTTTCACCTTCCCAACTAGAAAGGCAGCTTCTTAAAGGCAAAAACTCTGCAAAGTCTCTCTAAGGGCAGCTTCTTAAAGACAAGTCTGAAATGTGAAAGGTCTCCCTCCCTTTAGCATCACCAGGCACCTAGCAGAGCCTGGCTCGTGGCAGCCCCCCAATGGATACACATCCGTTCCTCCCAAAGTGACTATTTCCGGGCATTTCAGGTCCAGAGAGCAGCTTACATTTAGGGGGCTCAGGTATCTTTAACACTCCGATACCACTAGACGGCTTGCCTTCTTGAATTGTACTTACGGCTCACAAGAAGTGATTCCACTCTGAACATTATCCCCCTGGGGGGGCGGGCAGACCAGCCAAAAGGCAGAGGAATGTCTGAAGGAGCAGATTAATGAGCGATCAGAGGGGAGGTTGTGGATCCCCATTCAAGTCCTTGGAAAGGGTCTGTCTGTGGTGTGATGAAAGGGGCTGGACGTCGGGCCAGAGGGTGAGAGTGGCTCCACATGTCCCCGGCCTCCTGCTGCTGGAGGCCCGAAGAACAATGAGGAGGCAGTCAGGCAGTGGCACACGAGAGGCAGCTGACTCCAGCTGATTGAAAATAGGCCATTTGTTCCGTGCGACGCGAATGTGTACGGGGGCCCGCACGGGGGTGCTGCAAAGCAGGACAGAGCAGAGGTGGCACTTACGTTTGCGTGTGTGTGTGTGTGTGTGTGTGTGTGTGTGTGTGATGAAGCCCTCTTTCTTCGCTTTTTAATTAGCCCTCTCTCCTCAATCAATTACCAATAAGAACAGCCCATGATCTCACCAGTTTCTGTAGCTGGTAAAGACGTAAGTGCTCTAGGGGAAAAAACTCGGCTTTGAATTCTAGAGATGGGTTAGGCACCACCAGATATTTCTGAACCCAAGGAAAAAGGGTTGATCAGAATGAACAAATGTTGCTAAAGGCGTAGCTGAGTATTCTAATCAACTGGATGCTTGACCTCAGAAAGATTGCTTCTCAGGCATTCCTAAGGCTTCAAAATCTCTGGGCTATATGGAGAGCTTTACTGAGGCGATATTTGCAGCCAGCCCTGATAATCTGCTCTGTAGAATCAGCCCTTAAAGGCCACTCACTCAAAGTCAGCTGATCACTGCTTGCAGCACCAGGCGCCTGTGGGGATGCAGTACATAGTTAGAATGTCACCTGGGGAGAGGCAGTATTAGGTCAGACTGCCAGAGGAAGATTCAGTAAACTGTTTTTTAAAAAAAATTTTTTTTAATTGAGATTGCTTGAACAAATGATGGCAGGGCAAGCGTGTGTATGTGTTTGTGTGCATGTATGTATGTGGGTGCATACTTGCACACACAGATTCGCGTTGATGGCAAAGAGTGAGGGAGTTATAACACCATTTTTGTCTTTTCGCTATGAAGGGACATCAGCTTTCGCTCTGATACCATCAAAAGTGATCCAGATGAAAAAGAATGTGGTTCAACCTGCACATTTCTCCTAAAGAGAGAACTGGGCATCCGGAGAAGTTAAATGCCTTGTCCAGAGCCAGTCAGGGGCCTTTGTCTGTTTCATCTGTGCCAGACCCTCTGCTAGCTCAAAGACAGAGCTCAGACTTCCCGGCCTCCGGACCATGCCACTCTCAGTGTTGACTTAACTCTCCTGAGCTGGGCAGCTGAGACTCTGCCAAAGAGAAAGGACTCTCCCTTCACGGGCAGGTGTCTTTACCCTTGAAACAGGCTGGTGATTCTGACCCAAACGGCCAGTTATCAGCTGGAGGCATTTATCTGAATCTTCGATCTCTGTTATTGGTCTGGAAGCTGGGACCGGGCACCAGCAGCCCCAGCCACTGCGGAAGTGCGTGTCAGAGTCCGAAAAGGATGCCTCTGAATTGCTTCCCAGGGCTTGGAGGCTGTCAGTGCTATTCCCAGAGTCCCTACAGCAATGGCTCTTCAGCGTTTCCTTTTGCTTTGCCTTTTTAAAAAAAATCATATAGAGGTTATTTTTAAACTATCCCTATGTTCTACTTTAAAAATCACCCTCAATCTTTTCCTGAAAGCAAGGGGAGCAATTTTTCTTACAGAGTTGCCTCTTCCACCAAATTCCATGTGCTATTCTGCTCTGATGTTCATTCAGGAAGGCCTAAAAGTTAGAAGGCATGAGAAATGTCCAGTTTGTTCCATTTTTCATTGTATTTCATGCTTTCATCTCAAGGTTGCTATCAGGAGGGGACTTAGGGATGCAAAAATGAGTTAAGCCATGGACTCAGGCTTTAAGAACCTTCTATTTCCATATGGGAGATAAAAAAGCACATACACAACTGCAATTCAAAGTAGAAAAAAAAATTCAAATGAAAGGCACTGAGGAGGAACATATAATTTCCTTATGGAGCCTTCGACAGAGGCTTTGTGGAAGAGGAAACATTTGAGCTGAGCTTTCAAGGATTGATAAGATGAACATCCAGCCAGATCAGAGCAGTCATTTCAGGCAAAGATGTTATTGCAGCTTCTTGGTAGCTTTTGCCTTTATAAAACTCCTTTCCTGAAGATTGAAGCTCCATTTTCATCATAATTTTTCCAAAAAATATTCCTGCACTTAATCCTTGGTTTCAGATACCCAGCCTAAATCACTATCAATAAAGCACACACTCCAATAGAATTCCAGTTTATCACCACAAAATACAGGTGTAGGTTATAAGAAGCACACACTCTTTGTCTTTAGTGAAGTAATGATACTAGAACACTGGCACAAATAATACTCAATATAGGATGATATTTCTGACTTCTTGCTATAGCTGAGACCTGTTTGAAGAGAGTAACATCTATTAACTCCTTAACTCCCACAACAGTAGAGGATAACTTCAAGGTAGGTTTCTGTTTTTATGTTCATTTTACAAATGAGACACAGAGAAGTTAAGTAACTTGGCCAAAGTCAGCCATTAAATATTTGAGCCAGGATTTGAACCCAGTCTGGAGAGTTTATGCACATTAACACTATATCAAATAGACTCTTCTCAGTATAAAAATTGCTTATTGAATTATTTCATTTATCAAATTTTTATTGAGCAACTACTATCTTCTAGGTACTATGTTTATGAGCTGAGAATAAGAAGAAAACTAAGAAGTGATATCTCCCCTTAAACAGTCTATCTAATATCTTGAAAATGTAAGCCATTATTTAAAATGAAGCCAATTGCTAATAAAGAGAGGACAAGAACTTTGAACCCTTATCTTTTAGGTCATATGTTAAAAAAGAATAATGCTAGGCACTGCAAAAGAGGCACCTTCAAATCTCAGTGGCTTAGAATAATACGTTATTTATCACTCAGTAATCCAATAGGATGCTCCTGTTTGGACAATTCTCCAAATAGAAATTCAGGGACTTTCCAACCTGTGTTTCTGCCGTCTCCACAAGAGCTCATCCAAAGAACTCATCCTTTCCAGTCACCTAGAAGATGTAGCGATATGGAGACTCATGCATGGGAGTATTTTAAGAGCCAGGTTGGGAAGTGGCATACATCACATATAATCACATTCTTTTGATTAGACCTCAGTCACATGGCCAATCCTAGATGCAAGGGAGACTGGAAACTGTAGTCTCACTGTGATCCCGGGAAGAAGAGAAGATGGGTTTGATGATTAGCCAGAGGTCTCTACGACATATCCCTACACCAACAACTTTCCAATTAATTGAATTTCCAAGTGATACCATTATGCTATGTAAAACTCTATTTAACTTTTAAAATCCAGGAACATTATATAGATAGTCCATTATATATGGAGATAGAATAAGATAAGTGGAGGGAGGATCCTGCTTCTGCCTGCCTTTCTTTCCTATTGTTTGTTTGAGAGCTGCAGCATTTAAGGGACAGGAAGGGCAGGTACTTAACCAAGCTCCAATTCTTGATTCTTTTCATTCTAGTATTAGATATTGACTGTGCCAAATGCTGAGTAGAAATTCAATTATTTGTGCATAATTCCGTCTACTTTCAGCTATTCTGAAAATCTATGCTAAATATATATCATCAAAGATATGAGATGCAAAGAGGACTAACATTTACTGAGTGTTCATTATGTAGCAGTCATGGTTTCAGATCCTTTGCATGTTACTACTTTGAGCTCTCATAAGATATCATTATTAAACCCATTTAATGGAGGTTATAGAGTTTAAGTAACCTGCCAAACGTCACAAGTGCATAAATAGCAAAGTCAGGATTCAATGCCTGTTATGTCTAACCCCCAAATTTTTATTCACCCTTGGAGTGATTACATTTACTCAGTTGAACAGGCAGTTTAGATAATTCAGTGGGGGAAATAATTCAAAAGCTTTTTAATTTACAAACTGGAGGTATCCAAGTAATTTCTACCACTCTCTGATTAACCCTATCTAGACGGACAACAAATGTTTATGATACAAAGTCATCTGCAAATAAAAGAATCATAGTAACTCTGTCTCTCAGGAGGCATTTCATCACAGATTGTTCTTATTAATTCTATCAACATATATTGTGTGTATGTATTATATGCTGGTCACTCCCAGGCTATACAGGGATGATGATAGCCATGGTTTCACCCTCAAACAGACCCCCTCCACAAAGGCAGGCTTAGGTGTTTCCCCCAAAGCAGATCTATACTTACCCTATTGTTATACCTACTTTATGTGCTTTTGAAACTGCCGTTTCATTTGACTGTATCCTACATTCTATGAATTCATGGATTTTGTGCTTTGCTCATGACCACTCCAGCACATTGCCTCATTTCTGACATGTGGTCTTCAGAAAATGCACTCTGCAATAAATGAATAGTAGATGGATATATTTCAGGAGAAAATAATCAGTAACAGCAAATAAATTACGTCCTGAATTACTGCAGTGAAGTCAAAGAACTAGAAGAAATTCAGTAAGTGTCAGGTTATGAGTAGGGGAAATGAGGTAAGATAAGATAGCAGCCAGTTCAGGGTTTAGAGTTATAGGCTTAATTCAAATAAATATGCAACAGGAAGAAGGAGTTTTTATGTGCTTGATTGCTTGAAGGTAACCGGTTGAAGTGTCAACTTGGTTGAAGATAATGATCACTTAAAAAGAGAAAATTTTAAAAAATTATTTAAGCATGGACCACTCTAGTTAAAGACCAGGGGCAGACTTTATTTTGTGGGCCTGAGATGAAGGTGAATTATTTAAAAACTTAAAATTCTTCCAGTAAAGAGTTCTAGTGAATTTGGTAACTATTTGAGAGTGGATTAGGATTCTGTCACAAAGTAAACATTCATGACCAATAACAAATATATGATTTTTTGCTCTTCATTATTGGTATTGCCTGGGGGATTGTTGGGTAAACACTTGAGGAGTATATTTCGAGTATGTTTCCTGTCCAGATGTAAATCAGAGTTTACAAACGATGGGGAGTGAGGGAGGAAGCAGGGGAAAATCAAGTTAATTATGCTAAGTTAGGAGAATAAATACTGGACTGGAATTTCAGGATTCAGGAAACTGTATCTTCAGAATTCTGGGGAGAAAAACACTTCATTCCACCAGGTTTTCTAAGACTTCACTTATAAGATCAAACTCAGGTTGAGTGAAGGCCAGGAAAGTGCTTTGCACTCAGAATCAGGAGAGTTTGTTCTAGATCTGGCTCTGCTATTAACTGGATGTGAGATCTTTGTCAAGTAGCTTAACCTCTCTGAGCCCAGTTCCTCACCTTAAAGCTGAGGATTTGAAATGAGACTATTAGACCAAGTAACCAAAGAAATCCTTTTCAGGAGGATGGTTCAAGACGGCGGCATAGGGAGACCCTGAACTTACCTCCTCTCATGGAACCAACAAATATGCAGCTACACGTGGGTCAGTTCCCTCTGAAAAGAACCTGAGAATTAGCTGAACACCTGCTCCACAACAAAGGATAAAAAGGACCACATCGAAATAAGTAGGAAAGGCAGAAAAATGTTCTTGCCAAAACACCCACCCCCCGTGTGGTAGCACACAATAGAGATGGATCTCACCAGATAGGTTCTTCTCCAGGAGGAGTGAGGGGTTGTCACCCCACGCCAGGCACCCCAGTCCCTGGGCTCTACACCAGAAAGATGAGCCCCCAAAACATCTGGCTTAGAAAACCAACAAGGCTGATGACACACTCCAGCTGCCTACATAAAGCCAGTGGGTGCAGGCAATCCACACAAGGACACCACTTGATCTCCTGGCCCTGGTGACCAAGGGGGCTGGCATTCCTGAGCTCCATGGGACTCATGCATGACATAATCCTTGCACAGCCCCTTGGCCTTACTACAGCTTGATGAGATTCCCCAGAAAGGAGCTTATACACTTGTAAGGAACCCCAGTTTTTTTACAACTGTCACCCAGGAGACACCTCCAGATCTCCTGGTCTGAATGCCAGCAGGGGTTATTCTTGTAGCCCCAAAGCACAGTATATATCTGCATATTTTAAAAGCTGCTGCCTGAGGGTCTGGCACTCAATCAGCCCGAAGCTAGGTGCTAAATGAGATTTCTCCCATTGGAACACTGATAGGTCTCAGCACACCATCAACAACAGCGGTGAATCAAGAATAAATCAGATGGTATAGATATAGACAGCTCAAATTCAAGAGACAACAAAAAGCAAGAGCAGGATTGGACAAGAAGGACCATCACGTACACAAGGCCACTCCTTCAAGACTGAGAGAGGTAGCCATTTGCTTAACACATAGAAACAAACCCAGTGAGCCAAACAAAATGAATAGAGAACTACGTTCCAAATGAAAAACCAAGACAAAACTTCAGAGAAAAGATAAGTACACAGAAATAAGTAATACACCTGATAAAGAATTAAAAGCAATGGTCACAAAAATGCTCACCAAATTTGGGAGAAGAACAAATGAACACAGTGAGAACTTAAAAAAAAATTTTTAATATAAGAAAGAACAATCAGAGCTGAAAAATAAAATATCTTACATGAAGAATGCACTAGAGGGAGTCAATAGCAGATTAGATGATACAGAAGAACAAATCAGCTCTCTGGAAGACAGAGTAGAGGGAATGACAAAATCAGAACAGCAAAAAAAAAAAAGAATTTTTTAAAAATGACAATAGTTTAAAGGACCTCGGGGGACAACATCAAACATACTAACATTCACATTATATGGATCCCAGAGGACAAGAAAGAAAAGGGCAGAACATTTTTTGAAGAAATAATGGCTGAAAACTTTCCTAACCTGGGGAAGGAAACAGACATCCAGTTCCAGGAAGCACAGAGAATCTCAGACATGATAAAACCAAAGAAATCCACACCAAGATATATTATAATTAAAATATCAAAAAGTTAAAGATAAAGAGAGAATTTTAAAAGCAGCAAGAGAAACACAACTGATTACATATACGGGAACTTTCACAAAAGACTATCAGTGGCTTTTTCAGCAGAAACTTTGCAGACCAGAAAGAAGTGGTATGATATAATTAAAGCACTGAAAAGGAAAAAATAAATCTTACAACCAAGAATACTCTGTCCAACAACATTATCATTCAGAATTGAAGGAGAGACCAAGAGTTTCACAGAGAAGCAAAAATTAAAGGAGCTCAGCACCCCTAAACTGACCTTACAAGAATGTTAAAGAGACTTCTTTAAGAGGAAAAGAAAAGGTCATAACTTTTATGTTATAAGAAAACATATAAAAGAAAAAAACTCACCAGTAAAAACAAATATATAGTAAAGGTAGTGTGTCGACTACTTATAAAGCTAGTATGAAGGTTAAAAGAGAAAAGTAGTAAAATCAACTATATCTACAATTAGTAGTTAAGGGATACACAAAGTGAAAATTTATAAAATATGGTATCAAAAACATAAAACATGGGGGGTGGATAAAAACATAGTGCTTTTAGAGTCTTCAAACTTAAGTGATTATCAGGTTAAAATAGTCAGCTTTATATGTAGATTGTTATATATGAATCTCATGGTAACCAAAACCCAAAAACTTTATAATAGATACACAAAAAATGAAGAGAAAGAAATCCAAACACTACACTAAAGAAAATCATCAAACCACAAGGGAAGAGAACAAGAGAAGAAAGGGACAGAGAAGAACTACAAAAACAACCATAAAACAATTAACAAAATGGAAATGATGACATACCTATGAATAATTACTTAAAATGTAAATGGGCTAAATTATCCAATCCAAAAACATAAGGTGGCAGAATAGATAAAAATCAAGACCCATCCATATTCTGCTTACAAGAAAATCACTTCAGGTCTAAAGAGACACACAGGCTAAAAGTGAAAGGATGAAAAAAGATATCCCAGACAAATGGAAATGAAAATAAAACAGGGGTAGCATTACTCAGACAAAATAGACTTTAAAACAAAGACTGTCACAAAAGACATAATGATAAAAGGGTCAATACAAGAAGAGGATACATCATTCATAAACATTTATGAACTCACATAGGAGCACCTAAGTATATAAAGCTAATATTAACAAACATAAAGGGAGAAATTGATGGTAACACAATAACAGTAGGGGACTTTAATACTCCACTTACATCAATGAATAGATCATCCAGACAGAAAATCAATAAGGGAACATCAGCCTTAAAGATGAACTTAATAGATATATACATTCCATTCAAAAACTGCATACACATTCTTTTCAAGTGAGCATGAAACATTCTCCAGGGTAGATCACATGTTTTGCCAACAATCAAGTCTCAATAAATTTAAGAATATTGAAATCATATCAAGCATCTTTTCCAACCACAATGGTATGAAACTAGAAATCAATTACAGGGAGAAAACTGGGAAAAACACATACACATGAAGACCAAAAACATGCTACTAAACAACCAATGGGTCAATGAAAAAAACCAAAGAGGAAATCAAAAAAAAATCTGAAGACAAATGAAAATGGAAACACAACACTCCAAAATCTATGGGATGCAGCAAAAGTAGTTGTAAGAGGGAAGTTTACAGTGATTCAGGCCTATCTCAATAAACAAGAAAAATTTCAAATAAACAATCTAGCTTTACCTAAAGGAACTAGAAAAAGAAGAACAAACAAATGCAAAATTAGTAGAAGGAAGAAAATAATAAAGATCAGAGATAAAACAAATTAAAAAGAGACTAAAAACCAATGAAAAGATCAATGAAACTAAGAGCTGGTTCTTTGAAAGGATAAACAAAATTGATAAACCTTTAACCAGACTCATCAAGAAAAAGAGAGGGCCCAAATAAATAAAATCAGAAATGAAAAAGAAGTTGCAACTGCTGCCACAGAAATATAAAGGATCATCAGAGACTACTATAAACAATTTATGGTAACAAATTGGACAACCTAGAAGAAATAGATAAATTCCTAGAAACACAATCTTCCAAGACTGAATCATGAAGTTGAAAATTTGAATATACCAATTACTAGTAATGAAACTGAATCAGTAATTTAAAAATTTCCAACAAACAAGTCTAGGACTAGATGGCTTATAGGTGAATTCTACCAAACATTTAAAACAGAATTAATACCTATCCTTCTCGAATTTTTCCCAAAAATTGAAGAGGAGGGAACACTTCCTAAGTCATTTTATGAGGCCCACATTCTACCTTGATACCAAAATCAGATAAAAACACCATTAAAAAAATTACA
The DNA here is from genome assembly GCF_009873245.2 of Balaenoptera musculus. Classification (NCBI taxonomy): domain Eukaryota; kingdom Metazoa; phylum Chordata; class Mammalia; order Artiodactyla; family Balaenopteridae; genus Balaenoptera; species Balaenoptera musculus. Next base: position 25,947,707 of record NC_045795.1, read on the forward strand.
GATCAATATATCTGATGAACATAGATACAAATATCCTCAACAAAATGTAAGCAAACTGAATTCAAGAATGCAATAAAAAGATCATACACTATAATCAAGTAGGATTTATTCCAGGGATGCAAGCATGGTTCAACATCCATAAATCAATCAGCTTGATACACCACATCAACAAAACGAAGGATAAAAAATCATATGATCATCTCAATAGATGGAGGAAAAGCATTTGACAAAATTCAACATTCATTTATTATAAAAACTCTCAACAAACTGGGTATAGAGATACTGTACCTGAAAATAACAAAAGCCATATATAGCAAACCCACAGCTAAAATAATAATCAACAATGAAAAGCTGAAAGGTTTCCTCTAAGATCAGAAATAAGACAAGGATGTCCACTATTGCCACTTTCATTCAACATAGTATTGGAAGTTCTAGCCACAGCAGTTAGGCAAGAAAAAGAAATGAAAGGCATCCAAATTGGAAAAGAAGAAGTAAAACTGTCACTATTTGCAGATGACATGATACTATATACAGAAAATCCTAAAGGCCTCACCAAATAAACCCTATTTGAATTAATAAATAAATTCAGTAAAGTTGTAGGATATAAAATTAATATACATAAATTGGTTGCATTTCTATACAGTAATAATAAGCTATCAGAGAGAGAAATTAAGAAAAAAATCCCATATAGAATTGTATCAAAAGAATAAAATCCTTAGAAATAAATATAACCAAGAAGGGGAAAGAACTATACTCTGAAAACTATAAGACTTGATGAAAGAAATTGAAGATGACACAAATAAGTGGAAAGATATACTGTGCTCATGAATTGGAAGAATTAATATTGTTAAGATGTCCATGCTACCCAAAGCAATCTGCAGATTCAGTGCAGTCCCTATCAAAATACCAATGGCATTTTCACATAACTAGAACAAATAATCCTAAAATTTGCATGGAACCACAAAAGACACCAAATCCCAAAGTAATTTGAGAAAGAAGAACAAAGCTGGAGGTTTCATACTCCCTGATTTCAAACTATACTACAAAGCTATAGTAGTCAAACACTATGGTACTGGCACAAAAACAGACACACAGATCAATGGAACAAATCAGAGAGCTCAGCAATAAATGCATGCAATTACAGTTAATTAATCTATGACAAAGGAGGAAAGAATATCCAGTCTTTTCAATAAATGATGTCAGGAAAACTGGACAGATATATGCAAAAGAATTAAAATAGACCACTATTGTATACCATATACAAAAATAAATTCGAAATTGATTAGAGACTTAAATTTAAGACTGGAAACCATAAAACTCCTAGAAGAAAACATAGGTAGCAGGCTCTTTGACACTGGTCTTAGCAATATTTTTTTGGACATGTCTCCTCGGGCAAGGTCAACAAAAGCAAAAATTTTAAAATGGACTACATCAAACTAAAAACTTTTGCATAGCAGAGGAAACCATCATAAAAAGGAAAAGGCAACCTACTGAATGGGAGAAGATATTTGCAAACTGTATATCCAACAAGAGATTAATATCCAAAATATATAAAGAACTTGTACAACTTAATATCATAAAAAAAAAAAATTATCAAAAATGGGCAGAGGACCTGTGTAGACATTTTTCCAAAGAAGACATATGGATGACCGACAGGCACAGGAAAAGATGCCCAACATCACTAGTCATCAGGGAAATGCAAATCAAAACCACCATGAGATAACACCTCACATCTGTCAGAATGACAATTATCAAGAAGACAACAAATAAGTTTTGGCCAGGATGTGTAGTAGAGGGAACTCTTGTTCACTGTTGGTGGGAATGTAAATTAGCATACCACTATGAAAAACAGTATGGAGTGTCCTCAAAAAGTTAAAAATACAACTACCATACAATCCAGCAATTCCACTTCTGGTTATTTATCCGGAGGAAACAAAAACACTAACTAGAAAAAATATATGCACCCCTATGTTCCTTGCAGCATTATTTACAATATCCAAGATATGGAAACAACCTAAGTGCCCATAAATAGATGAATGGATAAAGAAGGTGTTTTACATATATATATGTAAAACATATATTTTTTTACATATATATATTTCATTATATATATATAATGAAATACTACTCAGCCATAAAAAGAACAAAATCTTGCCATTTGGACAACATGGATAGACCTAGAGGGTATTATGCTAAGTAAAATAAGTCAGGCAGAGAAAGACAAACACCATGCGATTTCACTTATATGTGGAATCTTAAAAACAAAACAAATGAACAAACAAAAGAGAAAGACTCACAGATACAGAAAACAATATAGTGATTGTCAGAGGGGAAGGGGATTGATGGGTGGATGAAGTAGGGGAAAGGGATTAAGAGGTACAAACTTCCAATTATAAAATAAATAAGTTATGGGAATGTAATATACAACATAGGGAATACAGTCAGTAATATTGTGATAACTTTGCATGGTGACAGATGGTAGCTAGACTTAACCATGGTGACCATTTCTTAATGTATAAAAATATCTCATCACTATGATGTATACCTGAAATTAATATGACATTGTATATCAATTATACTTCAATTTAAAAAAAATAAGAAATCCTTTCCAGCCTTAAATAAGCTATGAACATTTCAAAGCATGAAATTTTTCTTTCACCTTGACTTACAATACATTCTTTAGTTGATGTAGCATTATACGCTTATAAGTCCTACTATTAGTGTCCAATTATCCAACTTAGACCCCAGAACTTCACCTAAAAGAATAGGTCCTAGGATTGTCACAAGGTTCTCACTGTTGCTCACTGGGGCAGTTCAAGAGAGGTGGCCTTCAGTGTTTAACAAACTTCAGGGTCCAAGGTCAGGAGCTGATAGGAGACCAGACTGGAAAATGAAGCTGTGGGTTGGGTACAAAGCCAATGGAAGTGGATGAAGGAGGGGGTGTCGTATATACCCGCTATATCAGTTTTCTATGGCTGCCACAAACTTAGTGGCTGAATACAAGTTCATTATCTTACAGCTCTGGAGGTCAGAAGTCCAAAACAGGACTCACTAGACTGAAAGCAAGATTTGTCAGGGTGTATTCCCCTTCTGGAGGCTCTAGGGGAGAATCCATTTCCCTACCTTTTCCAGCTTGACTCATAGACCTTTATCTTCACTGTCAGCCACGTTGCATCTCTCTGACCCTTCTTCTGTAGTACATCTTCCTCTTCTACTTTTAAGGACCCTTGTGATTTCATTGAGCCCAATCCGGTAATTCAGAAAAATCTCTCTGTTTTAAGGTCAGCTGATTAACAACATTATTTCCTTCCTTATTTCCAACCTTTATTTTCCTTCCTTATTTCCAGCCTTAATTTACAGTAGCCATGTAACCTAACAGTCATAGGTTCAGGGGATTAGGACATGGGCATCACTGGGGGGTCGTTATCTTGCCCACCACAGTGGCTCAACATGAATCTAGGGGAACACAAATGTCTGACTGCCACATCCGTGCAATCCATCTCTACTAAGATGTATGTGTGATATAAAAAATATATGAAATAAAATCTAGACTTGGGGATCCAAAAAAATTAGTTTGAATTCTTGGGCAAACTGCTTAACATTTTACATCTGAAAATGGGGATAAGAATACATATATTGCAGGGTTGTTTTGAGGATTAAAATGTTTGCAAATTGAATCTAGTTTCCTCATATTTTTCTACCTATAACACATATAAATGGTGATTATTGATATTAGTGTTTCATTTTTTGTACTTTATTAATTTGTTTTTGTTATTAAGACTAACTCTTGTAAAATATGCTTCAAGTCTTGATAATTCATATCTTGATCCTCTTAGGAAGCCACATCTAGGTTTGTTTTTTGATTCACATGGGAAAAGAACAAGCTTTTAATTAACCTTCTGAGGAAGGGCACACTCTTCAGGCATATAATCCATCATAGTTTTTCAAAGAATATAAAGGTTTATTGGTTCAAGCAAGACCTAAATGTTTATATATGAAGCTTGACTAAGACTAAAATAAATCATGCTCTTGGCAAGAGACAATTGGGTTTTCACTAAAAATAAAACTTTCAACCTGAGATCTGAGCTAACTTCCATGACTGGCACTAATTCTAGACCAGGGAGAGGGATAGTGAATATCTCAGCAGCTTTCAACCATTTAGCATTCCTATCCAGGAGATCCAAGGACTTCTGCTATACTGTTCATCTATCTTGTGATCATTATGTACAGAATTTAACACAAGGAACAAGCATCAAGAACGTTTCCAGCTCTCACTCTGAGCCTTGTTGGCATTATTGAAATAGGAACTACTCTTACTTGGTCAGTCAGCCAATTAATTTTGTCTCAGTAATTACAAAAAATTAAAAAGGAGGCAACTTTCCTGATGCCTTTCCTTAAATGACCACACTGGTGTTTATTTCTGCATCGACCAGTATAGCTATCTTAACTTGGCAGTGGTATAATATTCTGTTGTAACTGTCAGTTCACAACCATTAAATCAAAAAAACAAACAAACAAAAAAAAACTGGGTGTGTTGGGTCAAGGTCTAGAGCAGGTATCATGCTGAGTGGGGATGAGGGCCAAGTTGCACGTCTCGGGGGGGACATTCTGGCGATGGCTGCCTGTGTTGAATCTTCTGGGCTTCACTCCTTTGAAGCAGCCTTGCTGACAAGTTGCTGTCTGTGAGTTATAGCATTATGTTGACACATCTTTTTGCACCTTGAAAAAGTAATGAAAACTAATCATTCTCCTGCTAATACTTGACCTAGCTTCCTTCATCTGTTTCACTGAATAACATTAACTTACTCCAAGAAAAATTAGATTGCTTTACTCAGAATCATGAATAATTTTTTCTACCTCAATACTGTGTTGTTGTTGTTATTATTATTATGCTACCAATAGATATTAAATCCTCAAATCAATAAATATATTAGAAGTCTACTATGTACAAAGCATGATAAAAGGGACCATGTACGATTACAAAGAAAGCTAAGACACGGCTCTGTTTTTAGGGAAATTACAAAACCCTTCTGTCATTCTATTAATATGAAAGACATTTTTTAGAAACTGAAGATGGACTTTGGAGAGGTAGACAATTAGGGACTTCAGATTTCAGCGTAAGATCAAACTGATCCAAAGTCACTATTACTCTATTTTAAAGAAAAATAAATGTTTTATTTTTAAAATTTTTATCCTAAATGTCTACGATGCTTAGGATTGATGGAAATCTTATCACATACTTGATATGTCCAGAGCGGATTTGGGTAGAACACTATCGACATGCATGTACAGAGAATTGAATCCTAAAGGATATTGCTTTAGAGAACTCATCTGAACTGATTTTTAAGGATTTGTTTATGGTTTCTCTTAAAGGAAAGATAAGGGTGACTTTTGTCTCTTTGCCAAAGTGATCTGTACAGTTGGGGAGTTGCCATAAAGGAAATCTTTTATTCGCTTCTCAAAAAAAATGGGTTACACATATGAAAGTATTTTAAGTACAGCAAGTATTAGAACAGACCTTTGGGGGAGGCTGCCCAAATCCTCACTGACAACCGAAGGACCTGGCAGAAACCCCTAAGGCAGAAATAGTACAGTAGAGAGAATTTTGCAGTCTCCATCATGAGACTTGCTCACCTCATGCCTCTCCTACATCTATTGACCTCTAGCAACTTTAGAACGGATCCCTACAAAATCAATGAGATCTCCCTGTTATTGTCTATAAAGGAAGGGGTGGGGGGGAAAAAAGAACAGCTCTTTGATATGGCCCTAGGGAAAGGAGAGCCATCATCTTCAGGAATATTTTCATCCTAAAGAATTATCCCAGAGAGAGACCATGAGTATGGGCTACCCAACACTCTTGAAGAAGATATTTCAATGCCTAGAGACTCCTTTAGATGCCCCACCATGAAGGCCATCTGCTTACTACCTACTCCTCTGGCCCACCATGGACCCTGGAACTCCAACTTAGGTGATTCATGGGATGAGATGCCAAACCTGAATTATATCCCCTCTATATTATATTCTGCAAAGACTCGTAAAAGACACTTTGTTGATCTGATAATAAAATCAAATAATAAAATCTTCCTAAGGGGAAGAGCCAAGTGGCCATTTAGTTGTTCACTAAAGACCATGAGGCGTCTGTGATCTCTGTTCTTTTTGGCTAAATGTCTAGATATGCAGCCAAGCTCTGGATCTCCAAGGTGGGTTATAGCACTGACTCCTTTCAAAACTGCCTTTCCAGAACTTTCTTCAATAATAACTTAGAATTTCTTCAATTGAGAATTTATTTTTAGCTCATTTGATTTTAAGGGCTACATTTATATGTAGTTATTTTTTTCTTAGATGTCCAATTTCCTTTGAAATTTGATATCGATATACTGAATCCCAAATTCTTTGATTCTCTCAAAAATTAAAAAAAAAGGAAAGATAGGAAAAGAGTAAAGAAAGAATCAAATCAGGATTTTAGTAGATATTAGACACTATTTCTTGTTCTTTTAGTAATTTGGGGGTTGTTCATATGTGTGCCTTGGATATGGCCCTTGTCTCATTGGACTTTATGCTACTTTAATTAAATATGCTCCTTCTGTTTGTTTTGATTTGATTCATTTATTTATCTTCCAGGACTACTCTGTATCAGGATGAGTCCATATGCACATATCTGAAATCATGATCCAATATAGTAAGAAAAAGCCATATCCCAGCCAAACTGCATTTTTCAACCTGTGTCCCACATACACTAAACTTTGGGGTCACATTGATATGAGTGGGTGAGCCACTCACCACTCCAGGGAAAATTAGGAAATATTATCTCTATTAACATTCTTTCTTTAAGCCTCTACTTTTCCCCATTCTAGGAAACCTGGGGAGCTTTTGTTTAGATTGATTGTTCTCTGATAGTTTCTCAGGTGACATAAACAGCAGTACAACAAACACTGTTAAGAATAAAGGAAAACACTAAACATTTTGCTTACAATAACTGGCCTGCATAATCTTACACTTTTGTAATTTTGTAATAAATGTTCTTAGTTTGACTTACTATTGGGCATGTGGTGGAAATTAAAAGGAAACCTTTACCTGTGTATACCCCAAAACATTTCATGATGGAAATTCCAAACTGCCCAGTATTTCTGCTATGAATACCTAGACCAATGCATCCCATACCTGTTTCAAAACTCATTTGTGCCCAAGTAAGGGCAGACCCAGCTGGGGTAAAGCCAAGTTCACTTTATTTGCATCAGTTTGCTCAAAGCTGATGTTTTCCTTCGCCCTTTTTAAATTTTTTCATATTTCTCCACAAGAAACCAGTTGTCAGGCAGGAGGCTCTGTTCTCTAATGACTCACAAAATATGCCAAACCAAACTTTTTCCTCCTGCAAGACTTTAGTAGATTTCATTTTTAAGTGTGGTGTCATTGCTTTGTGAATTGCTAATACCAATTTGTCTTTCTTTTTTTTCTCTCCACTGAACAATAAAGGGAATGGTTAGAGCTTTAACAACCAAGACATAAATAAGGAAAACAGCTCAAAAGCAGAACACTGTGTAGCTGTTAAACGATCAGCTCTTTTCAGATCCTCCATAAGGATTAAGGACTAAATGAACCTTTTCACATATTGTTACTACGACACAAGGCACAGAATCAACTTCATTCTTCTCCTTTGAACCAAAACGACAATCATACTGGGAAGCCCCCCACCATCCCCTGAGTCAATTAAAGATTCTGTTACTGGAGTTATTTTAAATGGGTGTGTTTAAAGCGCTAGGGGACAGATTGTAGGATATAATCCTCAACTGACAGGGGGGAATGTACTAAAAGTCCCCCAGGAGATCACCCATCTTCATGTTTGTGAGACACATGGTCACAGAGATGGACAAACCAATTTGAATGAGATAAGAAAAGCCAAGCTTTTTCTACCCTTCCCCCAAATCCTCAGCCACCTCACAAGCTGAACCTTTCAAATACACTTAGTGCTGAGGCAATTTGACATGGGTGGTAGATTAACACACCCACACAATACAAACAGGGAGGGCACCTCCCTTATTGATGCCAAGTTCACAGAATCAGCTGCTACACTAGTCTAAAAGCCAGCTTGGGAAGACCAGAATTGTATCTTCGACTGTCTGTCTTTATTTTAGGGCTCAACTGGGACTCTAGGAGAAGAAAGTTTCATAGGTTCTTGAAAAGTCCTGAGATTGACTAATTTGGTTTTCGGGTTTTTGTTTTTGCTTTTGTTTTGGATTGTTGTTCTTAAGTAGGGGGAAAAAAATCTTCAAAGTATGTCTGTTGTTTTTGTTTTTGTTTCTAAATTGTGGTGGTATTCAGAGGACATTGGTAGGGAGGAATCCAACTAGGGTTTGTAGGAGAACAGGATTCACCCAGATCCAGATATAAAAGCAGAAATCTTGGCTACTTTTCTAATTTCTACATATCCTCTTGATGTTATTATTTACAACCCTCCTCATTCTTGTACCTTCACTCTGCTGGTTATATCGTAAAATTTACAGGAAGAAACAGAGAGAAACTGATCTCTACAGGCACACAGTCATGGGTTTTAGTGTCTATTTGTGTAGCCCCATCCTTATGCAGCACGAAGGGAAGATATCTCCTACTTTCTGCTGAAAAGGAGACCACCAGGCTAAGAACAGAGGAGTCTTGTGTATCCGCATGATCTAATAAGACTTTCTTGTTCTTCTTTTTAGCCCCCCATAAAAAACAATGGAGTTAGAAAATGATTTGAAAATAAGTTGCTTAGAGACAGTTTCTCTTGGGCTAGTAAATGAATATGTGCATTTGTTTCCAAAGTTTTCATGTACTCTAAGCCCAAATACACACTAAAGCTCAAGTGGCCATTCTGAAACCCAGCCATTCCACAAGGCTTTATCTTCTTTACCCAATATCTCCTATTTTTTGCATGTTCCCACCCCAATTTCACACCAAAATGAATCAGTGGGCAAATTTCAATAGCATCCATTTGAATCATTACTGTAGGATGTGGAAAATAAAAAGTAAGAATTTTTTTCTTTTTTCCCCTTAGATTTTATTACTTACTTTGATTAGTTTTAGCCCTACACATTTTTGGAAATCTTGGTGTTATATTTTGTGTTGACATACATTTAATTTAGTCAGATTTGCCACAGAATATGTTGGGTTTTTTCTTGACATTATCAAGCTTTTTATTAAAATAAAGAATACTTGTGCCCCTTTGGTTGAGACAAAAGACATGACATCATTGAGAGAAGTAAAAGCATAGGAAGTTGTCAAAATAGTAAATATTGATTGTGAATATTCATAGTGTCTCATACTTGGTCGTTTCAAGTGCAGTTAGAAAAAGAAAGTAAAAAATAGCCCCTCTCCAGGAAGTATTCTGTGAAGAAATAGAAATTAAATTTTGGTCGGGGTATTGGTATATCTGCTTTATGGAAAACCTACATTTCGTGAGAACAGGGATTGTCCCAGGAATTCATGAACAGTTTTGAAGAGATGAGAAAACTCAAATCCAGAAACAGAGCTGATAATCTGGAACCAATATATATTCTAAAGTCACATAAGTCCTTTCAAAACCTGGTGCAAAGTACCATAAAAAAATTTTTCAGCTTTTGGTTCGGGGGGATGGGTGGCTTATACAATTTCCTTATGGAACTATTTTGTTCTGCCTGTCTGCATTAATGCAGGCTATTGGAGCATACACCTCAAAGCTCCCAAGGATATCTCCTCCTGCCATTTGTTGGTTTCTTGGAAGAACTTTTAATTTTACAGAATAATTTTTCAGCACATTCATTACCTTTTCTTTTTTTTTTTTTTTTTTTCATATAACACACATACACAAGAACATTTTGTGGAAATAGCCAGGTACTTTCCCATGGTTTCTAGCCAATTATAAGTAACTTTTGAAGTGCGGAAAAGAAGGACAAGGAGGTCATTAATTTGGAAGCTACTCATAAACTATGAGTAGCTTATAAATCACTTAATAGCAATATCATTAAAATTATCAGTGTAAAATATTGGGTAAAATATGTTCAGAGATGCTTTCGACCATCTATGTGTCTCTTTGAATAAATGAGCACTCGCTAAGGAACTTATAAATCACATGTTCCCATGCACTCATTTGCCAAATTGATAGCTCCAAATATGTATATCAACTATTTATACATCCACTTATATGGCTCTGTAGAGGAATATTCTTGTGTCTTTAAGGTAATTATTCTGATGGTCTTGTATGTTGAATATATATGTGGCTCAAAGAAAAGGTAAAATTTTTTGTAAAACTTACGATTCCTTTCTTGTCCTCTGCATGTGTTAATTAATTAATGATTGTTATCCCCTTTTGGAGATTGATGAGATATTGACCTTTTTTCCACCCTATGCCAGTATATTACCATGTACACACAGTTTGCCAATGTGCCTACCACTGTGCCTTGAGCAGAACTGATGCTAAATCAAGTTTGTTTAACTATGTCTCATATCTTCCTCTAATTTGTTTACCCTTAAAATCTGACAGAGTTGAGTGATCTGAAAGATCTAGCTTCATCTTTACTCAAGGCCTCTCTTTTCCATGTTTGAAAACTCTTGGGTAAATGAATCTCTGATGTCCACAGTAAAAAGTAGGACAACACACCTTCCCGATCATGGCCTTCATCTTGTGCCTAATATCAAAAGAGAGAGTAGGGTCACCTTTTCTAAAATAGCAGTCAGGTTTTTGAAATTGTTTCCTGCTGGGGGAGTGGAGTAGTAGATAAAGTTTCTTTTCTTTCTTTCTTTTTTTTTTTTTTTTTTTTGTAGCTACTAAAAATACAAACCAAGAAAAAAAAAATCTAAAGTTCTACTTGTTTTGTGCTTTCCTGAATTTCTAAGTTCATTGACTTAACTTCAATGGATAGAACTACCCTCCCACCTTGAGCAGTCAATCATGCCACATGGAGCAGGAGCCCTCAAGCTGGGGATATTGGATCCAGTGAAGAAAATACTATAAACTGTAAATCAAAGATGATGTCTAGTTTATGAGAATTTTGCCTGAAGACACAATTTTAGTCCCCAAAGCCTCTTTGCTAAAGCATTTATTACGGATTCCTAATTCCTCTTGCAAACTTAGTTAATACTCATGGATATCTTTTGCATACAGAGCAGGGCACATGCTATCAGAACTGATGTGTCTGCCTGACAAGTGCAGAGCGGAGCGGAGTCAATTACAGAGAGGAAAGCGGGCAGCTAAATGGTATGCTGCCTAAACAGAGCCTAGCAGATCTATTCATTGTGTGAGCCAGTCTTGACATTTGTGCCTTATGACCATCTTCTTAGGACCACCAGCTGGAAAGTTCACACTTTGAGAAGTAGTAGTCCTCTATATTCTCCAAAAGCAACTTCATGACCACTTTTGAAATAATTAGAAAACATATGCTCCCTTCAGATCAGCTTCCTTCAAGCAAGTGTTTAATTCATGTTTCTGAAGTTCTCTGGCTTGATTTCCCTTGAAAGTCAACATTCTTGGTCTCCTCCCCTTTCCCAGCATGTTTAAGTTGAGATGGTGCTCTTTCTTGTTTCCTTAAGAGCTCTTGCCAAGTCATTGGGCATGTGTCTTTTGTTCGTTTTCTGGGAGTCCTCAGTAAATATGTGCCTTGATTCTCCCAATTTGTGAAAAAAAAAGAAAGCTCACTTTTGTTTTATGTGTACTGAATTATTTTCATTCACAAAGGTGTCTAACATTGGTGCCTTACCAATGATTGGAAAGATCAGACTCCACAGACTTTTAAAATCGTGTTCCATCCTTCCTCATCCCCAGCTCCACATGAAGACATGGCTGACTAAGGGGAAAGGGGGGGGAGGGATAAATTAGGAGTACGGGATTAACAGATACATAGATACATGCCACTACGTATAAAATAGATAAACAACAAGGATTTACTGCATAGCACAGGGAGCTATAGTCAATATCTTGTAATAACCTATAAAGGAAAAGAATCTGAAAAATATATATATGTTGTGTGTGTATATATCTACCTATATCTATATATCTATATCTACCTATATATATAGATAGATAGATATTGATATAACTGAATCACTTTGCTGTATACCTGAAACTAACACAATATTGTAAATCAACTATACTTCAATAAAAAGAAGTTAAAAAAAAAGACATGGTTGACTAAACCTTAAGTTCACTAGTCAGATTCTCCCACCTCTGTGTGATTACCTGTCACATCCTATTGCAACAGAGTTCTGAAAACAGAGATTTCCATATCCTAGTCCTAGCCAAAACTACTTTAAGCAAAATCTTAAATAACCAAATTCTGCAGACTTCCCTGGCGGTCCAGTGGTTAAGACTCTACGCTTCCATTGCAGGGGGCACAGATTCGATCCCTGGTCAGGGAACTAAGATCCCGCATGATGCATGGCACAGCCAAAAATAAATAAATAAATAACCAAATTCTGAACTTATAGAGGCATATGGATAGCCCCCTGAGAGCTTCTTGAAGTACATTTTGACCTAGATAGAAGTAAAATGTGTTCTCTTTTGAAATGTGCAATATTCTCCCAACTCTCAGAAAAATGTATTTTTATTGCATCCATTTAAGTGTACCCATCAAAATAAAACAGGTCTGGAACCCAAACCTCCAAGCCCCACTCCTACTTGCCCCCTCTCACCACACTCAGTGTTTGCTTTGTTCATTGGTAGTCACCACATACTGCCATTTTATTGTTAGTTTGTTTTTTCTCTTTTGGATATATCCCCTATTAAATCCAAGACCTAGGAAGGTGCCAAGAGTTCTCTCTCTTCTATTAGCTCTCTGGATTACCAGTGCAGGTTTAATTACTCCAAGCCTACTCAGCACTAGAGATTGCCCAGGTACATGTGATTGTGCAGCTGATAGCCAGGACTGACTTGCTGCTCTGGCTTAAGAGGATAGAAGTCAGTGAGAAAAAGAATTGTGTTGTAAACAGTCCCTTAGAAACCCTATCCTGGAGGTGAGACAACCAGGAGGGGAAACTAGTCCTAGCTTCAGGTAGAGCCTTCCCCTGCTTTCCTCCAGCCTGGTCTCCTTGAGTTGAGGTATCGTGAAGGGCCCAGGACTCTGTGCTCAGAAGGGCACTGTGAAATTTTCAGCACAAGCTACTGAAGAAGGGATGAGATATTTACTTGGACTAGTTTCGGTGTCAGAAAGAGAAACTCAGAGTAGTAGACTGAAGAATGCCTGGAGTTGAGGAGTCGGGTTAGTTTCTTCAATGTACCGAAGAGTCTTTTACTTTCCTGCTACTGGAAGGGACGTGTGGAGCCTCAGAGCTCTGCCTTTTCGCTGCTCCATCCTGCACTTTTCCTTCCTTCGATGGTGTTCCTCTCAGGTTTCTTGTGTCCATATACTTTCTCTCTCCCTCTCAACTTTCTCTTTTCTCCTTCCAGTTCCAAAAGCTTTCATTTCAGTACTAGATATTAATTCATACTAAAGGATCAACGTCTGATAACAGTTGTGCGGAGAAGGAAAACTGCATACATGATATTCAAAAATATGAAAATAGAAGATTGAAAACAGTAAAGCAAGTCCATGTGAATTCCAGGAATTAACATAGGGGAATATAGTTAGGGGAGAGTGGCTTAGCCGAGACCCCTAACCTTGCGCAACGTAGGCAATACCCTGCGGGTGTAGTCTCTGCATGAGAAAATCCTTACCGTGGTACTTTCCCCTGAAGATACCCATCCCCCAACACACACCCAGTGTAAACCTTGAAGGGGATGACAAATATGGAAAAATAAATGATTCACTGTCTGAGAATCAGAGACTTTCTAACGGAATGGTGCCACGCAAAGAGCCATTTTATCTTCCAATAATCCCACATTTCATGTCAGACTGGTGGTGTCATCCTCCAGATTCCCTTATTTTAATACATAATTCAGATTTGGTGATTCACAAACCACATACGATCATTTATCTTGCCTATAACAAGTGCTCATTCATCCATTTGTATTAAGAAATTGAATGCTTTTTGCTAGCTAGGCGCTCTGATAGGTCACAGAGAAGTGCTTACCAGCCATGGTGTCCTACTGCACTGCAGTGTTTATTCACATATTCAGTAAATATCTATTGAGCCGGCACTTTATGCCAAACACCGTGAATACAGTGGTCAACATGGCAAAGTCCCTGTGTACACATAGGAGGGCTTTGTGTTTGTTTGTTTTACAAAGAATTTCCAAACAACTTTTGGTCACAAAGAATTTTCCAAAAAATTCTTAACGAGAAGGCACTCACTTATTTGCATTCTAATATACTCTTCTGCGGGGAAGGAGTTTTAGCTATTTCCCCATATTATTCCATGAGAGTGTGTCACACAGGAGAGCATTAGAATTATCACGTTGTGCATGAAACATTTTTGTTTTAAAAACATTTTGTTTTGTTTTGCTTTTTTTTAAATGCAACTGAGTAGGTTTTAGAATTAACACCCTTCAAACTCATTCAATCTATTATACTAAGTTCAGAAAACAGTATTTTAGAATGATGGCAACCCCCATCAACACCAGACTTAAAACAATGATTCTCAGTACTTGGCTGGATTCTTAGCATGCCTTCGACATTGGCTGCCATCTGACTGTCGGATGCAGCTTAGAGTTCTGAGTGTATTTGCTACCATCCAATGACCTTAGATATGGATAACTTTAGAGAAAGTCTTATCATTATTATCACTCTTACACTCCATCCTCAAAGACTTTACCCTGCTGTAAGGAATGCTGAATGAATGAATGATAGAATCTGAACTGAGATCTGTCTGAATCCCTCATACTAGCTTCTGTTTGATCTTGGTGAAGATGGGAGGGCTTGATGGTTGTGTTATTGAAAATTCTTCTTGCATTTCCTAATCTTTGCTACTTTTTTTTTCCACACCTTGGGTACATTTCTTCCATCCTACATCTGTAATTTGATTCCTCTTTAATAAAGGTTTGTCACCAAATGCTTGAAATTTGGTAACCATCCTAGCAAATCCAGACATCTGTAATTACAGAATTTGAAAAAAAAAAAAAAATAGAACTAATAACCTCGTCAGCCTTTTCTAGACCTTATTTTCCTAAGTGCCAAGACCTTCCTTTCCCAAACCAATGTTTCCTATTACCCCAAATCGACCTGATGAAGGACCTGCCAGGTGCTAAGTGACAGAGCTGGACAGTGATATAATCCCCCTACGTGCCTTTCACTTTCCATCCTGTTTCATTCCTCTCTCCTCCTGGGCCCTCCCTTCCCTTCTCATCCTTCTGTTTATATTGCCCAGTACAGCCTGTCTCCAACGTGTCTCAAAACAATCATTTGATTCCATCAGTAGACATTTCAAAAATATATTAGTTAAATATGTTTGGTGTACATGAACAAAATAGCCAACTGCCATAATTTTAAAAATTTCAACCAGTGGTGTAGGTTTTCACATTAGCATGGAGGTGAAAAGCTATCAGTTGAAGATTCCCAGGAGTAGTGAGCAAGAGAGAGCCTCACCCTAAAGAATGCATTTTTAAGTGCAGATCTCTCAGAATTGCAAATGTTGTACTTTACGTACAATACCCCATGAGTCTAAGTTATGGAAAGAAAATGGAAGAGAATGGAAATGCTGGTCAGCCCAATACTTCCTACTTGGGAAGTTATTCAACACCTTGCTAATTAGGACCACATTTTGCTAGCAACAAAAGTGGCAATCGACAGAGCAAGGGCATTTTAAAAAATCAGTATCTTTATCGAGAAGCTCACTGCTCAGTGAATATGTGCTACACTGCACAGATGACTTTGAAGACCTCTGTAAGTATTGCAATACCAAGTAGAGATTAGGGAGGGGAAAGAGCCAAAAATAGTGCCAGAATTTTCACATAACATCTGTGGGTAACTTTGTGAAACCCAGATAAAAACAAGTTTCTCAATATTTCCAGGAATTAAATATAATCTTCAGTAAAAAAACTGTGGGAACTTAGTGCAGGAGCAACAAAGGGGATTTAATGCATTTTAAAAGGCAAAAGGCCGTACACTGTCGGAAATGATTAGGTTTAAAAGTGGCGAACTGGAGATCTCTGAACATAGATAGACTTTGATTTGCCTTTTCCAAGAAATGTACCCTGGCTTAACCACTTCCTATAATTTTTAGCTTGTTATATTTCCGACTTTAATGCATAGAATCCCACGCAATTCCGCCCTTGTTTGTAAATTGCACGTCAGTTGCTGGCTGTGTTTATGTCTCATTTCCTTTATCATGTTACAACTAAGCAGCCTCATGTTTCCTCCTCACCCGGCTCCTCTCATCCCATGGAGCGCTAAGCTGTGCGTGGTGTGCAGTCAGAAATGCCTATTGAATGAACTTCTTGTCTCTGTTGATCCTATTAACCAGATAATTGCCTAATCTCCACTTGGCTTTGTGCTCTATAGGCCCAACATAACAGGTGAAGTGAATAAAAGCTCTCTTCAAGCAAATACTCTCATGAATGGGGTCTTTTTCCGAGAGGGCATGGTCGCCTGGACCTTTGGAAGACAATGTTCATCTCACACCAATGAGCAGATTAGACCCAGAGCAAAGTTGACCCAAAAGATCAGCTTTAGTATCAACACAAACAAATCTTTATAGAGGAGAAGTCAGGGTGAGGCTGCCTCCCCAACTGGACTTTCCCCTTTCCATCATCTCCACTTTATTCTGAGCGAACATCTGAACCACAGACATTCCAATCACCGTCACCACTGTTTACTTGGGCTGAGGCAAAACTCAATAAGATCAATTCCAAGTTACCGAGCCAGATATACAGAAGAGGAGAGCCATGGTATGAATGCAGATAGAGAGGGAGAGAGAGAAGAAAGGAAAAGAAAAACAGTCAGGTCGCTAAACATGTCATGAGATTGTGGGGGATATACCGCCTCTGAACAAATCCATTGCATTGGAGACTCTGAGTTAATCAGATACAGTTACCCAGCATTTCAGGGGCTTTCTACTATTGAAGGTCAAGAATGTTCACTTGGAGAAAGTTATTTCAAGCAGCTACCTGTGTGTCTTATATCCCAACCCTTGATACATACAAATATAAATATGTGGCCCATCATCATATTTCCATATTGGGTAACTACAGAGAATATTTTGGCAAGGGTGCTTAATCTAAAAATGTTCAATTTTAATCAGTTTGAACTATGGTCTGTCTTTCTGTGAACTGAAAGCCACCAATCAATTTTCCTTTATCTTTTTTTCTGTTTTTCTTACCCAAGGCAATGCCTTTTGTAAAAGGGTATTTATTTTTAATGGATTTTTTAATGAATTTTTCAGTCAAGCTATTAATAATGCCATTAATTATAGGCAGCTTGTATTAAAGTGCACGCTGGCCTCTTAATCCTGACCCCCAGCTATTGGCTTGCAGCTAATCCAGCCTGGTGCTTGGCGGAGAAGGGCAGGACTCAGCGGCTGCTAGGAAACAGGATGGCGAAGGAGGAGGGCTCGAATAGAACGTTTCTCTCTTCTTTGCCAGAGGGCCTGCAAGTTTCAAGCCAGATGATGTGTGAGTGGGGGGGAGGGATAATCCCGCGGATGCTGTGCGAGCACTTAGGAGGAACTTCCCAGTGGAAGGGCTTTGCTCTGCCTTCAAGGCCTGGCCGGTGTGATAACCCCACAGGAACACTGCGCGCCCTCACCTGAGGCGGTTCTGTGCGACCGCCTCGGTTTCAATCTGTTTAAATCGACCAGACAGAAGCCTCAGCCACATAATGGATTCCAATCCCTGGCTTGCTTGCTTTCTCCACCCAGCTTCCCAGTGTTCGGAAAAGTGTTTCATTGCCATTTGCTTTCAAGATGCTTCCATGTTATAAGATTTCATCCATCAGTGAAAATGCTTCTGTGGGTTTATGGCCATGGGTGTGTGGTGTGTTTTTAAGAACGTTGGCAGGTAGCATGAGCAAGCTATTAGGTTTCGGTGAGTAAGCGCAAGCTTTCGGAAGTCTTTTGTTGATTGTTCTGGTTGACATAAAGTTGCATCTGAAGGAAGAAAGCCAGTTTAATCTGAAGCCAGAAGAAGAAAGGCTTCAAGGGACTACAGCAGCCCAAACCGGAGAAAGGAATTGTCAGCAGTAACAGCTAGAAAATGGTAAAAGTAGACATACAATAGTGGAAGTGGACAAATGAATAAAATGTTTACCATGATCACGAGGTGAAAAGGCAGGAAAATAGGAACTCGTGGGTCATCCTGACAGCAACTTACTTTGTCTCTCAAAGGGAGTGGTTGCATGCAATTGGTATGAGAGAAAATATTGTTTCTAATAACAAATCCATTCTAATCAAAATAAACAATAATCCTAGTGGCATTAATCTCTGAGGGACAAGGTTAGAGCTATTTTCTGGTGCAATGGTTTTGACATAAACCGACGTGAAAACTCACTTTTAATTAATACACAAAGTCAAGTCTGGGTTCAATTCTTGAAAGAAATGAAAAAAAATGTTAAGGGGTTTATTTCACGTTGGATTATGATAAATATTTACATTATGTATAGAAATGGAAGAGTTTCATAGGGAATTGATTCCAGCATCAATTGATTTATTAATGACACTTTTATTTTTTCAACTATAAACATTATCAGTTTCTCATCTACCTTAAAGGATTTCTGATGTTAAAAGTACAACAGTGTATTAATGGGTTGTTTTTGCTATGGCAAATTGGAATAATATCATCACATTAAATTAAATTGCTTCTTCATGTAACCAGTGTATATTATGTGGCTTGCTTGAGTCTGGGACTGTGCTCTATTTTGAGGATGAAGTGATAAAACAAAAGCAGCATAGTTCTGCCCTTACAGAGCTTAAAGTTACCCGAGGTGCCTTGGTAATGCTAACATCTATCCTCCTCTTCAAAAGTTTTTTCCCCCGCCCCCTGCCTGAACCATATAGGGAATGAAAATTAATTCAGGGTTTGATAGTACACATGCCAGAAACCACAACCAAAATGTTCCTAGAGAATGCTGGAGATGTCCAATGTCAAAGACTCAGAAAATAACTTGTTTCCTCTTTTACTTCTACCTTTGATAAGTATAGAATTTTTTTGATAAAACTAAGAGCATGTGTCTTTATTCGTCTAAGGCAATCCTCTCTGATGATATCTCTATGGAATTATCATATGGAAGAGCTTTATGGGCTACTAACTTACTACTAGTGGGAGCTGGGCTCCAGGGTCTGCCTGTCACGTTAATTTTTGAGGTCACTTATGCCAGGAAATATGAAGAAATCCCCTCTCTGGTTCATCTCCATGTGGCTATGTCTGTGCTCTTTCAAGCTCTAGGTACTTGATGGTCAAGCCATCCCCTGAACTCTGGAGAGAGTAAGGAGAAATGTCCTTCATATGCCCCCAATAGTTAGGCAATTTACCTTATTTTCTTGGTATATGGAAGAATTTGGTTTGTGATTTAAGAGGATAAGCAGACTTCTGTATATTACCAGTAGTTTCTATGTTTGAATTCCCCCCAAAAGAAATCCTTGGGGAGCAAAGACTGTATTCTTTTTCTTCTTGGGCTTCTCAATCTCCAGCACAGCACAGGGAAAGACAGAGAGTTGGCATTCAGAACACTCAAGTGAATGAGAGCGAAAAGTGAAAAACTTAAATGAAATGACATGAAATGAAGGTAAAGGAAGATGGGAGGAAATTTTAATCTTCTTCTCAGGAAAGCTGGTTTCTATGAAAGTGGTCACTGAACATTTTGATCCTTTTATTCTGTATTTTGATCCCTAACTTAACCATCCACAAGCTGGATAAGCTCGAACATCATCTCTAACCTCTCTAGCCTACTGTTTCCTCATCTTTAAAATGGGAATAAAAATCCCTACTTCTCAGGGTGATGCAACTTAATGAGAGAAAAGTCCCCATGAAAGGCGATGAATGGGAGCTCAGACTATGGTAAGAAGCCTGTTATTACCCTGTTGCTTCCTGATACAGCGTAAATTAAACTCATACCACGTGGTATTCATTTTTTTTGAGCGTGTCCATTCCCAGGAAAATGACTCTGCCCATTGCTTGATGGAACGCCTATGCCTTATTGCATGTGTTGATTTTGCTGGAGATTAGACCTCGTTGGTCATTGTACTGATGCCATGGTACTTGAAGCCAGCTTCATACAATTAAGAGATGCAAGGCAAACAGAATTCTCAGCTAACCGTTACATAGAGCCTTCTGAGCACCTTTGTGAATTTGCATGTGCTTAAAAAATATTTGGACTCATTTTTTAATTTAAGGGGCTTGCTGTTACCTATGGCTTATCAGGGTCCAAATTCAAAATCAAACTCAGTTGAGACAAAGCATTGCGATCAGATTACTGTCACTTTGCTACTTGACTGGAGATGAGGGAGAGTCTACCCAATTGTA
The DNA here is from genome assembly GCF_009873245.2 of Balaenoptera musculus. Classification (NCBI taxonomy): domain Eukaryota; kingdom Metazoa; phylum Chordata; class Mammalia; order Artiodactyla; family Balaenopteridae; genus Balaenoptera; species Balaenoptera musculus. The sequence goes on from NC_045795.1 coordinate 25,968,042, forward strand.
ATTTTAGGAGCACCTGATTTGAAACTCACTAAAGAAATACTCCCTTCTCACATCTGTGAGCTGGGCATTCCCCCCACTAGATTCACGGGTTTGTAAATTGTGTCTTAAAACAAGCAGTAGAATGAAATTAGATTGGTGGTGACAGACTCAAGACGTAATAAAGGCCAAGATTACGTGGATGCGGCAGTGGTGTCTCCCTTTAGAAGATATTGCCGTTGAAGAGTCTTTGTGAGTTTAGTTGTCCCAGAGTGCTTGGGGTTTTCTTTGTTTTAGTGTTCTGTATTGATCAAACATTTCCAAATCTTCCAGAACAAAGGGCACCATAAATGTACCTAGCTGATTTCAAGTGCCTTGGTGGTTTGATCATGTATCCAAAATTCGAACTGCCTATCCTTCAGACTTTTTCCTGGGAAGCAGGCTTCCTGTTGCTATGGTGGGGTCAACCTCACAGTTGCCTTAAAGTTCAACATTGGATGTTAGCTTTATTATCAAGCCAGACCGGTCACAGTCCTAGAAGGTAGTAGTTCATTTAAATGTTTGCAGACAGATCAGGGCTGTGAATAAGACAGCGAGTGCTTCTCTTATCTAGCATTTATTTTGGGATAAATAAAGGACTCAGAGGCCCAATTGTTCCGATAACAAAAGCTGCTTTTAGTTAGTTGTGCAATGTGCATGTGTATTTTATGTCCCTGTTCATGCCAGTTCTTCAATGTTCTTCTTTCAGTTTTATCACCAATCTTCATATTTTTTATGTTTTGATTGGTTATGTGTAAAGCCAATTGGCATTTCTAGAAAAATTTTCTAAAGAAAAGTTTTGTGAAAATTGTGTCATAATCTCTGAATTCACCTTAGTTTTACATGACCGTGTCATTGACTATATTCTTAGTCTTTCTCCTGTGTGGGAGATGCTGCAATTTTACATACTGTGGACACTCTTGCTGAATGTAAACCCTATACTTAAATATATTTAAAATAAGTCAGGTAGGAGCTAAAATAAATTGTTCGAAGATAAAGATTGAGAAGGATCTAGTTATTTTTCCAAGGGGTGCAAAATAAAACAGAATTTTTTGGTACATCCAGGTTGGAATCATCAGGTAAGACATTATGGAACTTAATTTTATAATTCTTCTGACCCTCTTCCCCTCTTACACTCACTTCCAAGTAAGTTGCACAAAAGACAGTTTCTGTCTGAACAAGAGAGCAGCCTGTGTTTATGGATGGAATCCTGTATGAAAGTCATGACACCACCTATAACCCTGTCTCCCTTTGCCCACTCCCTTTTTCAATATGCCATGCCGGTGCTCCGGTGCTGTATAAGATAGAAGTCCTTGCTTTCACATAGCATCTCAGCTGGAGTTTACAAACTGCCTCTATACTCGTTTCTTCATACCATCCATGCAATATATAGGAAAGGTATTGTTATCTCCATCTATAGATTAGGAAATTCAAGCTCAGAAATTTCAAGTGATGCCAACCATCCCATAACTTTAAGTGGCAGGGTTAGGATTTGATCCCAGATCATCTGAGTCCCCGTCCAGTGCACTTTCTATCATTCCGAGTTATACTCATGGGAGTTAATCTTGACAGAATGTGTGAACCTTTCCTAGAATGTGTGAACAAAGGTATGATAAGAACTGGGTTGATAAATTGAATTATACGAAGTTAGTTTCCTTTCAACCCTAGCATTCTGATTGTGTTTCTGGACCACGTTGGAATGTTTAGTCTATGCTGTGAGGGATATGAGGATCCCAGCTACAACATCTTTCTCTTGTCTTGAAAGCACTAGATATATTTCTCACGGGGCTTCTGGTTCCACATCAGAAAAGAGAGGAAGGATATATATAGCATCGGTAATGGAAGATTGTCAAAATTAAAACTAAATCCTTGAGCAAATCCAGCTCATTAAAATCATAAATTAGTCAATTAAGGAAGGATAGGCAATTTCCCCGGGATGTCTTAGAAAATCAAATGGTAAACTAAGGATTCTGAGAAAAAAGGTGATGGACCAAAATGAGTTCTTGAATCATTACAGGCCTGTTCAGTTCAGTCTCTCACACAACTGTTGGTGGGTGCTAAGGGATGGGGGAGGCATAGGGGATGATGCAAGCTGTCTTACAGTCTCCAATTCAAGGTGAGTGAACTAGGAAAATGACTCCTGTTCAGACGCAATCAGGGAAAAGGAATTAGTCTTTCTGGAATCCTCTTCCCTCCATGTTTCAATTAATTTGTTGGCAGGGCAAATAAGTATGTTGCCAAATTCTTCGCTCTTTGTACCTTGTCAGGTCTCTCTTTCTCTTTCTTTCTCTGACTTTTAATAACCTTCAAAGGAAATGTACATGATTGTATTGCCAAATTTGATATTCAATTGGTAAATCTATAACTACTTCCAATCCTTGATCTGTATGCTTGTTTTTCTTGTTCATCCTTGCCCGTTCTTTCTCTTCCATCCTGTTGGCATGTCTTTAACAAAAATATCTTTAAGGTTCTCTGGAAAATACTTTGATATTGTTCTCAATCCTACTACTTTCCTTTCCCTATGGAAGTTTCAAATGGCTGATGCTTTATTGTTTCATGTGGCTTACTGGTTATTTAACTTTGACAAAGCTGGGTTATGGATTCAAGGGAAGGAAAGAGGAAAAGAACAAAAGGAGTCCAGTTCATGCTTGAGATTCTCTGTCTTTCCAGTGGGACTGTGTTTTTGTTTGTTCTTCAGAGGAATGATGAATACGGATCAGACTAAATCTAAGACCCACAGGGAAGCTGTATGTACTATAAAATTCTTTGGGTCCCAAACAGGGTAACACACTTTATGATTTCAAAAAGTACTGATGAATCTCAGTAGAGACCAGGGGAGCATTTTTTTAAAAAAGCAAAGTAAATAAAATACCCCAGGGATTAGATTTCTCTCTCTTGTCTCACCTTCTCTGTTTTCTCTTATCTCTTTGTAGCCTCCACCCTTCCAATATTCTCCAGGGAAATACACAATCCCCAAGGTGAGAGCAACAATAAAAATGACACTCAGTGAGTTTTCAGAGGAAACAAAGGCTATACTTGTGTACAAAATCTGTTTTATTGGCCCTATTGAACAAACCCCTTCCACGGAGCCTTGTGAATATCAGGAACTGGGTTGTGGCTCCTGGAATCCAAGACTGTCTTATGGAATCCTGGCAGGTGAAAGCAATTCAAACTTCCAGTTCCATCTGATTTCAGCACGTACATATGGACACGTTGGTGTAATATAATTGTGGAATAGTTGGTGGAAAGGGCCATACATATAAACACATACATAAGGTGATTGGATATTTCAATATATGTATGTATATATAATTTTACTCTACAGTCACCTTTAAAGAACAAATTGATAAACATTAACCTTACCTCATTTGAATGAGCCACAAGAAAATAGAAAGCTAAGGTATGACTTCACTTTTGTTTTGATAAGTTCTTTTCCTCTTGGCAGCAAGAAACTCTATGATAGTATAGCATGGTCTATGTAGTCTAATCTAGTCCATACCGGGGGTAGCAAAGCTTTTCAGTAAAGGACCAGGTCGTAAATAGTTCAGGCTTTGTAGGCCATATGATGTCCGTGTGAACTACTCACCTCTGCCCTTGTAGTGCAAAAGAAGCCACAGATAATATGTAAACAAATGGATGTGGTTGTGTTCTAATAAAACTTCAAAAAATCTACAAACAATAAATGCTGGAGAGGGTGTGGAGAAAAGGGAACCCTTTTGCACTGTTGGTGGGAATGTAAATTGATACAGCCACTATAGAGAACACTACGGAGGTTCCTTAAAAAACTAAAAATAGAACTACCATATGACCCAGCAATCCCACTACTGGTATATCCCATATACCCTGAGAAAACCGTAATTCAAAAGGACAAATGTACCCCAATGTTCATTGCAGCATTATTTACAATAGCCAGGACATTGAAACAACCTAAGTGTCCAACAATAGATGAATGGGTAAAGAAGATGTGGTACATATATACAATGGAATATTACTCAGCCATAAAAAGGAACGAAATTGGGTCATTTGTAGAGACGTGGATGGACCTAGAGTCTGTCATACAGAGTGAAGTAAGCCAGAAAGAGAAAAACGAATATCGTATATTAACACATATAAGTGGAAGCTAGGAAAATGGTACAGATAAACCTATTTGTAGGGCAGGAATAGAGACATAGATGTAGAGAACAGACACGGGGGGAAGGGGAGGATGGGACGAATTGGGAGATTAGGTTTGACATAAATACACTACCATGTGTAAAATAGATACCATGTGTAAAGTAGACAGTAAAATAGATAGCTAGTGGGAACCTGCTGTATAGCACAGGGAGCCCAGATCAGTGCTCTGTGATGACCTAGATGGCGGGGGGGAGGAAGGGGGTGAGGGAGGTCCAAGAGGGAGGGGATATAGTTATACCTATAGCTGATTCACTTCATCAAACAACAGAAACTAACACAACATTGTAAAGCAATTTTACTCCAATATAAAAAAAAAAACCAAACAAACAGATGGCAGCCTGCCCATGGGCCATAATTTGCTAAACCCTTATCTACCCCGTGGCCTATGAGGTATGGTGTGGAGAAAAATGCCTCATCCATTTTTGATACTAATACACAATGTTGCAGTTAATGTAATCCAAAGTAGAACCATTCAGTTGATTTTTCATCTGTAATATCGTTACCTAGAAGGACTATTATTCAATTAGCTTGAATCTATCTTTCTGTTCATTGGTAAGTAGAGAGAGATTGTCCTGAACATGTATATCAATAAAGCATCATGATTGATTCTGTAAGGAAACAAATGTATACAGGATGGAATTCTAGATTCCCCAAGAGTTTACAATCTGTTTAGGATCTTAAGGGATTAACCCCTAATTGCAATACAAGATAGACTATGAAAAGTGTCTTCTATAAAGGTATTGTAATGCATTTCAGTTGACCCTTGTATAACATGGGTTTGAACTGCACTGAACTGCATGGGACCACTTAGCTGTGGATTTTTTTCACTCAATACCATTACAGTAGTACACGATCCATGGTTGGTTGAATCCATGGATGCAAAACCATGGATACTGAGGAGGGCTGACTGTAGAGTTATACGTGGATTTTCAAATTCATGGGAGGTCAGCACCACTACCCCAGAGTTATTCAAGGGTCAACTGTACGTTGAAATCCAGAAAAAGTAGAAGTGATTGCTAAGGCAGGAATGATACTAAAGTATCCTAGGTGTCAGTCAAAATGCCAAGTGCTTTTGCTTTATATATTTCTCATCTAATCCTGAAAATTAACCTGAGACAGTGGTATTGTTCTTTTCATTTTTTATTCATATTAGGAAATTGAGACTCAGAAGGGCTAGTTTGAGCTGCAATATTCTTTATTCCGGTTTGCCTTTTTCTTGAAAGTCATGGTGGAAGGAGTGTTTGCTCATTTCTACTCAGCACAACTCAGAGTAGTACCTAAAAAATTCCACTTCTTGTCAAGAAGCAGTAGCAAAGGAAGATGGAATGAGTTGCTTCTGGTCTCACAGTAATTTACCAAAAAAGCCAGATTGGGATTTGCAGTCTAACATTTTTAAACCATCGGAACACATTACCGTGCACAAGACCAAGATCTAAATTGTGGTACACCAGTAAAAAGAAAGTGGAAAGTGATACATTAACCACCATTGTAAGAACGATATTAGCTTATTTTGAATGACATGTCATAAATACACCAGTAAGTAAGAAGGGATTATAAACTGATGAAAATTCTCATGAGATGATACTTCTGAAAACTCTCTGCAAGGCTACACTAAGGCAGAATGAATCTTGGATGCCATGGTGATAATTATTAAAACAGTCATTGCCAGCTCATTATAAATGTCATTAGCTCATTAGGTGGTAAGTCATTTCAACACCTGGACTCCAATTTTCTTATCTGGAACAATAAGAAAACTGCACCAGTATTGATCACTAAGGTTATTTCCAGCTGAAAAACTAAACATATCTGAGATTCTCGAACTCACTGTGATCTAAACCTACAAGTTACGCTCATGTGACTTTTGGATACTAACCTGCCCATCAGAGTTTAGAATTGAGCACTAAGTCAGAAAACAAGTGACCTAATTAACACAGAGCAAACAGTAGAGACAACACACATGCTAATGATGGCTAACGTATCTTTTAGAGTAAACCACACCCTCCAATGATTTTTTTGTTTGTTTTATTACATTAGACATGCATTTTTAGTATTCCATGATGTTTTTCATGAATACTGCAAAGTCAGGATTATCAGGGTGTTGGATCTTATGAAAAGGCTTTGAGAAGAGGAAGTTCACGTGTACATCTTCCTTCTGAGTATGGCTCAGTACATCTCCCTTCTGAGTACGGCTCAGTACGTCTTCCTTCTGAGTACGGCTCAGTACGTCTTCCTTCTGAGTACGGCTCAGTACGTCTTCCTTCTGAGTATGGCTCAGTACGTCTTCCTTCTGAGTACGGCTCAGTACGTCTTCCTTCTCAGTACGGCTCAGTACATCTTCCTTCGGAGTACGGCTCAGTACATCTTCCTTCTGAGTACGGCTCAGTACATCTTCCTTTGGAGTATGGCTCAGTACATCTGAGGCCCAAGAGCAAGTGGCCAGGTACTCAGGGGCTAATGGTTTCCCATCTTTCCCTTTTAGAAGACAGGATTCATAAATGTCTGGTTTGATCCCCATCCCTTCTTCCTTGCATTACAGATATTTTCTATCCCAGGAAACCCTACCTCCTCCATCCAGTCATGATGCTGGGCATCTCTGTACCTAGCACAGGGAGCCTGATCAATTAGTCCGTTTAACAGAAGCTCTCCAGCCAGCATCACTCTGGAAAGTAGGTGAGAAATTCTTCCATTCCTCTCAATCTGTTCATCAGACAACTGGTATCACAGTTCTCTAACTGTGTAATACCAGTCCCCCTTGGCAGATATATTTTATTTGGATAATGATGTGAAATTTAAGATCTACGTTTCAATTGTGCAGAGCCATAGGCAGTTGTCAATTTCAGTGACAGACATAGACCCGGAGTGAAATTCCTGTGCACAAGCAAAAATTCCAACAAGCGTAGCACAATGCTGGTCCCTTCATAGAAATACATTTCCTCCCATCGAGGGGCAGTATATTTAAACTGTTCATCGCATCTCTTGGTACCAGCAAATCATTAATGTTCTCAAATATTTCCTGGGCATTGGTGACTTGAAACATCCGCCAGCCTGACAGGAAATCAGATGGTTACAACCTGATAGCCTACTCCTTCTCCAGGAGAACAGTGTGGGATGTATGCCATCCTTTATCCCTCTGCAGTTTCTCTAGCAACGTTGCTAGTTAATAGGTCCAAACTCCAAGGCAAAAAGAAGAGCTCTCAAAGGCTGAATTTCTGAGACCTTAGGATCTATGGACTGGGGAGAATTCCCACTGCTGATCTTGCTGTTGGCAGTTACATTAAACAAACAGCCAGCTGAGTGAACTCCATGGCCTGGGGCATCCGTAATGTGGTGAGTGGCCTCTCACCTCGAGGTCAGTGGTTCAAATCCAACCGTGGCTAATGGGATCTGAAGAGTGTCTGGTATTCTAGGTAAAATTGTTTGCTAGATTTGTAAAAACACACATCGGGTCCTCAGGCAAATGTACCAAAATAAACATCACAATTAATCCTAACCCACTGGTATTATGATTGAGCACTTAGTTTTACGCAGCCAGGTTGAGAAGAAGGAAGGAAAGAGACAAGGCCGCAAAGTCTGTGCTGCTTGTACAAAACTGACTGCTTCCCACTGTGTCCTAAAGGGAAATAAACCCAGGCTTTGTCTTCGCAGAGAGCAAGGGAATTCCAGAGAAAAGGCTCCACTTGCCTGAAATGTAAAGCAGGGACATCAGCCAAAGATGCTGGCTGAGTGTTTCTGCTCCGGTGTGGACAGGCAGAGATGCTTCTGGGCACCCGTCATGGCACACGTAGGAAGACAAAGGCTCTGGGGGTGGGGTGTAAATACTCATCATATTTGCTCTCTGGACCTTATTTCCTCATCTGTAATATGAAGGGATTAGGAAAAAGAGCTCCGAAGCCCCTACTAGCTCTGTGATAGTGAGAGCTCTGAGCTCTAATATGCAAACAACTTTTTACTCCCCGATTGGGCCAGGGTCGCCTCCTCCCTGAGCCCCAGCCAAGGCACATCTGAGATCTCTGATGTGGGACCCACACACAGGCTTGGAGGTCACCAAAGCAAGATCTGAAATCGGTCTCGGCTCCTTCCAGCTGTGTGTCCTTCTGCAGGGGACTTCCTTTCCCTTCCTGAGCCCCGGATCTCTCACCCATGATGAAGGGAGATAATATCTACCTCCAAGTACAGTATGGATTGAAGGACATAAATAAAGAACCTAGCACAGTGCCTATACATGGTAGATACCTAATGAATAGTAGAAATTTTATTAATAATTAACCTGTTTCACCACCAGCCCCACCTCCACCCCAGAACCTTTATAGAGTTGGTATCGCTTATTCGCTCACTTATTCAGGGTTCCTGAAAATTGAACTTATCTTTTTTTCAGAGCTATATAATCAGAAAAAGTGAACTACAAACTGTGAACTACAGCTATCATCACAACCTTACTTCTGAATAAAGTGAAGATGCTTATTCTACTTAATGTGAGGTGTTGTGAAGACTGATAGGGTGGCAAAAAAAGTCTGTCATACAGAGTGAAGTAAGTCAGAAAGAGAAAAACAAATACTGTATGCTAATGCATATATATGGAATCTAAAAAAAAAATGGTACTGATGAACCTAGTTGCAGGGCAGTAATAAAGAGGTAGATATAGAGAATGGACTTGAGGACATGAGGGGGGAGGGCGAAGCTGGGGCGAAGTTAGAGTAGCATCGACATATATACACTACCGAATGTAAAATAGTTGGCTGGTGGGAAGCAGCAGCATAGCACAGGGAGATCAGCTCGGTGCTTTGCGATGACCTAGAGGGGTGGGATAGGGAGGGTGGGAGGGAGGCTCAAGAGGGAGGGGACATGGGGATATATGTGTATGCATATGGCTGATTCGCTTTGTTGTGCAACAGAAATTAACACAGTATAGTGAAGCAATTATACTCCAGTAAAGATCTATTAAAAAAATATATGCTTGAGAAAACCTTTAGTTAGGACAAAGAAACTCACGATATTTTCAAAACTGGATTTCTTTTTTTTTTTTAATGAGAGACTACTGGGGGGAAATTCAGCTTGAGTGGGTGGCTTTGGAGCCAGTGGAGATGGCTTTATAACTCATGGTTTTAGCTCTTTTCTGGACTCAGCTTTTTTGTTCATTTCCAGCCCATCCCCTCCTATTTCCTCCAGATACCGATATATGCACCCAAATTACTAACTACAATAACTTATCAATTGACATTGCATGGATAAAAGGAAAAAATCTTATGGAAGATAAATGAAGTTCTCTCTTGACTACCTAAATTCTTATTTTCATACCCATAGATCTGGAGCTGAGATTCTCCACCTCGGCACTACTGACATTCTGAGAAGGATAATTCTTTGTTGTAGGGTCCATTCTGTGCATCTTAGGATGTTTAGCAAAACCCTCGGTCTCTACTCACCGGATACCAACAGCATATTCCAGTTGTGACAACCAAAATGCATCCAGACATTGTCAAATGTTCCCTGGGGTGACAAAATCAGCTGGGCTGAGAACCAGTGATCTAGAGACTCCACCCCCCTCTTCAAACCAACTGGGAAGAAAACACCAACAGAAGGTAAGTAGTTGGCATTTTCCCAGAATGCAAAGGGGCTGCAGTTTGTGTTGTGTTCACCCAACTTTCTAGTTATCCATTGCTGTCTCTCTTGTCTCATTAAGCCCTGTGGAGAGCTGTCAATATAGATGTTGGGCTTTCTCGGTACCTTGGGATTTGGAAACAGGAACTGGAGGATTGGTGTTTGTTTTCATTTGACAGTTTTTGAGATTCTGTGTCTGTTGATCTTGATGCTTTCCAGGTAGAACACACAGCAACAACATACAGCTCAGTTGTTGATTAAAAAAAAAAAAAAATCATATAGCAATTTCCAAGAAAAATCCAGAAAAAAAAAGGGTGTATCAGAAATTCAACCACAAAGGAACAGCACTGCCACAGGAAGTAGTAACTCAGAGACATAGCATAACAGAGTTGGAGCCTGGGAGGAGGAAATCAGAGACATAAAGGATGTTTGCCTCACAACCAAAGACGTCTACTTCTAGAACTCTGAGACAATAGATAGATTCAGTGTTCTCTTGACTGGCACTTAAATGCTAATATGAGTGAATATGTCAAGATCATAACAGAAATGTGCTGCAAATAAGAAAAGAAAATTATTGCACAACAGACTGCATAACTCAGGGGGGAAAAGAAGATAAAAGGCAGAGCCACACCATCGGAGCAAGAGTATGAAACTGGTTAAACTGGACTTAGAGCTGGCTGGCTGCCTGGTGCTCTGCACTTGCCCAAAGCAGGCTCTGTTCTGGACCATATGTAACTGATGTCTTGCAAAGATCCTTGATTTCCAGGTAACTGTCAGACACTTTGGCAGTTTGCCCAAGCCTTTTCAGTTGTGTGTTGTTACCTGTCAGCTACAGAAACATGTTACTGACACGTCTTTTTCTGCTTGTGTGCTGTGCACTGAAACAGCACACTCACAGTTGTCCTAAATCTCACATTTTTCTTAAGACTCAGACTCAGATGTCACTAAGAAATAATATATTGGGGAATTCATGCCTTTAGACTCCCCCACTTTGCCTGTGCTAGTGGTCTGGGAAAAGGTAACTGGAAACAGGAAGATAGAAAGGGGGGATGAAGGTGATGAGAAAGATGGGCTAGATTAAGATATTTTCTACCCATTTGTTGAAAGATCCTTGTAAGTTTCCCTCCCTCCTTTTCATTTGCCAGTTAGTTATTCCTTACAAGAGAATGCAGTGTGTTCATCATTTCAGCATCAACTAAAAAGCAACACGCTGGTCTCAGAGTAAGACTTTTCTCCTGTAGGAGGTTTTCTGGAATTTGGAACTAATTGATCAGTCATCCCTCTCCAATGCCTTGTCCTCGTTTCCTGTAAGGAATCTAGAAATAACCATTTCCCAACCTCCTCTCCACTCCAAACACCACCTGTGCTAGTATATGTATGCATCTTGCTGCTAACTGATAAAGAATGGTTCAAGGTCCCTTTTTGAAGCAAAGGCACACCTTTGAGCCCCAAAGGATGGTTAGAGTTCTGCCTGAGCAAAGAAGAGATGCCTCTATTGGTATTTTCAGTTATGTACAAGTTACAGTCATAGACAGACTCATTCTTCAAAATAAAAGAGCAGCAAAACATACATTGTAAACACCTTAAGAATTCACAAAATACTTTTCACCTCCCAGGATAGTTTTAACCACCACTATAAAAGGAAGTTGCACTTGGGATTTCAATGAGGCAAGATGTTTATTCCCAAACTTCCTCTCAATAGAGGTGGATAGAAGAGGAGCCATGTGCCTCTAGTTGATACAGCAGCTAGAGAAATTGTGTGGGATGTTTCTGAGGGATCTGTAAAACATGAGTAATCAATTGTCTTAGAGAGATGCTTTGAGGATGAGACGTGATGGTCTATGAAAGCACTTGGAAAATATAAAGTGGTGTTTAAGTGTAAGATGTTACTAACAACAATGGTTATTTGTTTAAATAACAGCTTAGTGTCTAGTGCATTATTTTGGCAGATCACAGATGTGGAATGAAGGTACGTTGGGTGATATTCAGAAGTATGCATTCTCTTCATGATTACCTGTCAACCTGTTAAAGGATGTGGTGATATGTTAATTGCATTCATTGTTTAAGGAGCCTTTACTATTAAATGCACGAGGTCACTTGTGGCCCTGGGCTTGTTTTTGTCACATGAGCAAAGGAAACCACTGAAGAGGGTCCATGGTATATGGAATGGTCACAAAACGTTGCCCTGCATTCACATCTTAGTTATAACTTGTGCTTGCTTTGTGACACTTTTCAGTTGACAATTTTTATGATCACCGTCCCTGTCCCTAAGGGACTTCATATTGAAGACAGATAATTATTACGTGGACGTGAACGTTCAAGTGCAAATATTAAAGGAACAAGTAAATAGACAATTTTGTGACAGATCACATGATTAAAAAACCTTAAACACTGGAACAAGGTTAACGTGTAGGAATGGGAAGAAGAGTATAGAAAGGGGAAGATGGCTCTGTATTTAACTTCCTGGTGACTTCTCTTTGGAAACATTCTCAATGAGAAACATTTCTTTCTTTAATAATAAGAACCGAATAGCTACCTTTTCCTGGCAATCTCTCTTCTTCAACAGAAAATTTCCAGGTTTCAGATACAAATTCATAACTTTATATTTTACTTGTTAAGAGAGGGAGAAAAGAAGGGACTCCTTTCTGATTCTTACTCTAGGCAAGAAGATATTTATAGAGAAAAAAATATCTAAACTGCTTCATGAACTAATTAATAGATTTGAGTTAATACTTGTCCCAGGCAGAATTATCAATGTGGTATAATTCCTTCCTTTTAAATAGGGATATATATTTTAAAATATACTAAAACAGCAGTTTTAATATAGATCCTTCAAAAAAGACTGGCCACTTTTTACACGAAATCCATATTAGAGGATATGAAACAATCCTTGTTCTAAGGGGTTTTCTGCATATTTTAATGATGTGGCAGGTGGAAAAGTGAAGAAGAACGGCTTTTTCAAATATTACTGATGGTTCCGTCCTCAACTCTGTTTATTTCATTTTATAAAAGGTTAGTGCTTTTCCTAAGTCTTTTGGGTGATAACTTATAAGAAAGAAAAGAAATCACCCTACAGGTTTAAAAATCGCTGCCCGGTACTAAATTATAGCTAATAAACACAAAGTCTACATAACAGTAGGAAGGAAATCTGCTAATTTATAGCCAATTCATTAAAATGCTAAATATGAGTATATTTCAGTTCTGCCTTCCCTTGGAGCTGGTTGACTCACGAGCCTCATCAAGGAACCATTAGGGGCTCAAGTTAGGCCCCAAACCAAGAGGACAACCCAGACCCACGTCCTGTTCCCTTGGGGCTCAGAAACCAATTTATAAAATAATAATGTGGGCCAAAACTGTATAGACCAACAGGAAAAAAAAAAGAAATCATTATCTTTCTAGGCAATATTTTACATCATGTGCTTGTCCTGTGTGTAAGTATTTTTTGAGATAAGGAAGCAAAACCCCACACATAGTAGGCATTCAATGAATGTTTCCTGATTATAATTAGGAATCATTTGTGACTTTATGGCTCAAAGCTACATTCCCTAATGCTCTAAAATAGACCCACTGTTTGGTAGAAAATTGGACAAGAAATCTGCAAGTGTTCAAAAGCCAAAGACCCCCATACTCAGTCTTCCAGACATCCTTAAAAAGACTTCCCAGACTGCAGGGAGGGTTGCTCCCCTCATAAAAATGCAGAGAACAACATCACTGTTCTATAAGAGAAAGGGAAATGACAATAAGATTAAAAGCAGGGGATGTTGATCATTACAGCCTGAGAAAAACTTACGTTCTCCCCCAGTGACTAACCCCCCAAACCTAACAAATATCAGAAACCGATGGTCCCTTCTTTGCTATTTGTTCTTGGATGCAGAATTCTTCATTAAAGTTGAGGGATTAAATACAACACTTCAGCTAATTAATTATAGTTTGATCATTTTGACGCCTCCAAATGACTCAGCCACATACCTTGAAGCTTTGTCAACTCAATTGCATCTTTATTTTTGTTGCCTTTAACCAACAATGAAGACTAATGCCACTCTTTCTAGTTTTCAATCACCTCTACAGAAGTGCTCCCCTGGCAATGCGCAAGGACAGACCTAATTAATCCCTCATCTGCCCTCTGTGCTGTCTATACATCACCCTGGCAGCTGAAACTGCTGCTTGTTTTAAGGCTATTGCTGGAATGAAAAGCTCATCTGTTTTTCAATAATTTTACCACAGGTGGTGATTTGTAATTAGAAAGGGCAGAATCCAAATTTTGGGATGTGTGTGTGTGTGTGCGTGCGCGTGTACGGGTGCGTGCACGTGCTCCGTAATTTACAATGGGCACTTCTCGTAGAAGAGGGGAAAAGAATGTAAAACAGTAGCACAGCAGGAGAAAAGCATTCACTTTTGCACCAAGCCGAACGACAGGATTTTTAAAAATGGACCTTTGTGGTTTCGATTTTTTTTTTCTTCTTTTTAAAATTGATATAGTCACGGACAGGTTAGAGATCAAAGGCTTGGAGAAACTGGAAAGACTGTAAGATGCAGGAAATGTGAGGACTCTTGATGTCCCCAGAGGGGGTGGTGTTTGTGCTAAGCATGGGGAGGTGGAGCAAAGGGGGTCAAGGTGAAAAGCTCCTCTTTGACTTTGGTCTCTTTGGCACCTGGTCTCACTCTGAGGGGAGGGACATGCATTTTCATCTCATCCTAGGTGGAGCTTGCTCTAACTGGAAGGAGAGTATAGCTTAAGGAGGCAGGCTGGCCATCTTTAGCAAAGCAGCTAGGAGAGGAGGTTTGCTTTCAGGTGGATGGAAATGTTCTAATAAAGGCAAGTTCATTTCAGAACTTTATCTGTCAGCAGTCACTACATTGCCATCCCTTGACCCTCACCTTGATCACTTTATTTGCTCTTCTTGGAGTAATCAGATTCTATTCCTTCTTTTCTTTTTTTTATTTTAAGAAAATTAATATAGATCACATACAATAAATTACTACCAAAAAAACAACTATCCAGAGATTGCTGCTATTAACATCTTATCTACATAGTATATATTTTCAGCTTTTATTTTTACAAAGTCTTATTTTACATAATTGGTATATATACTGTTCTTCAATATGACTTTTAGTATCCTATCATGACAATTTATCAAAATAAATATACTTGATTATTTAATAGTGGACATATAAGCTAATATTTTATTATGAACAACACCCTGACAAACATTTTTGTAGATTAAACTATAGGCCTAACTTTATTTTTTTTTATTTTTAAAGAGCTTTTTTTATTTTTTGTTGATGTATTGTTGAGTTACAATGTTGTGTTAGTCTCAGGTGAACAGCAAAGTGATTCAGTTTTATATATAAATATATATATAGTCTTTTTCAGATTCTTTTCCATTATAGGTTATTGCAAGATACTGATACTGTGCTATACAGTAGGTCCTTGTTGTTTATCTATTTTATATATAGTAGTGTGTATCTGTTCGTCCCAAACTCCTAATTGATCCCTCCCTTCCCCCCAACCCCCTGGCCTTTTCCCCTTTGGTAACCGTAAGTTTGTTTTCTATGTCTGAGTCTATTTCTGTTTTATAAATAAGTTTATTTGTATCATTTTTTTAGATTCCAGATTCTATTCTTTACTCTCCAAGGCACTGCTCCTCCATGAAGCCTTCCTCAACCATTCCAGCCCGCCATTCATCTTTTGAAGACCACATGGCTTAAGGCTCTCTCTCTGGCCTGAAAGTGAAAAAGAAAGCCTGGGACTTCCAAATATCAACTCAAGCATAAGTGTCTTGCCTCTCCAACTAAACTGCAAATCCCTGGAGAAAGATACATCTTGGGGTTTCCTCTTGGTCCCAGAACCATGTGTAGAGCTAGTTTGTTTACTTATATATACATCGAATTGAACTGGTCCTATGATTCCCAGTGTGAATTGTAAAGTGGAGACTGAGACAGTGGCTTTACACACAAGCTGGAAAAAGGAAGGTGGTATCTAAATGAGACAGAAAAGTTAAAAGTAAAATAGCTTAGAAGAATTTTAGTCTAAGCACTGACAGAACCTTCCAGGCTACAAGTATTATGAATCACTGGAAACAAATTATCATAGAGGCTCCAGACAGGGTCTGTTTGTTTGTTTTTAAGACTAGTCAGTTATTTGGCTAAGCGTAGCTTGCTTTAGGGAAGGAGAATACGGGAAAACTTTGCTATAGGTTTCTTCCAGTCATAGGTTTATGATGATGATAGGGGATGGTGGGGTAGATGTGGAGAAATGGAACACTGTTGCTACAAGATTTCTGCCAACTTATGTTTGTTTGCACAGAAAGAGGCTATTTTACATCCCTTGGTATCATAGAAGGATAATGGCACATCACACTGTAGAAGTATGAGGTCTTTGTCAAAGGTCAAGATGCTCCTTCACATCAAGAGATTTCTCCATTAAAAGGAAACCCCTGCTTATTCTCTAAGGCTTTCTCTCCACAAAAGCAAGCTTACAGAACCACAGTAGAGCTGATATAATCCACACTTCCCACTCTTCCTTGTCTCTAGCCTCTTACACCTGGTGATTGCAGGAAATCGTTAATCCAAACAATTGGAAGGTGTCTGGGTCCTATAATATGTTTATCTCCCACTTACATACTCATTGTATTCTGAGTTTACTAATATCATCACATTTAACATAGATGAAGAACAGTATCTGCTCTGTTCAGTTGAAAAAGAGAAAGCGGATACTATAAATGCAAAGAAGAGCTTGGATCATTTTTTTCAAGCTACATTTTTGTTTGAGTTTTATAGTTTAGACCTTGAGGTTTCGGTGTCCTTTTTCCAAATACAGGAAATTGCCTTATATCTCTTAATTCAAAGTGCTTACCCTGGTATTAATGCTGCCCCTATTTCATATGCAATGTTGATTTTCAGCCTGATTCCTCACTATTTCCCTACATGGATTCTGTAATTAGACTTCTGTTCTCACACCATGCAGACATGCATATACATTCCCATTTCTGGGCTTGTATATGCAACTCCCTTCACAGGAGACACTCTCCTTACTTCTTACCATCTTACTTTTTTCAACCAGACTATTCTGGTTGACCACGATGCCTCCCTTTTCTGATTTCAACACCCCTAGTACGTGTACCATGAGATAAAGCTGTGCTCCCAGTACCAGGGCAGTAATCATGTTTTGCCCCAAGACATTTCTCTATTTTATATTTATTGTTATTTTATGCTGGTAGCATCATTTTCTACATTAATGCTTTATTTCCCTAATTAAGTTATAAGCATGCCTCATCTTTTGCCTCTCACAGTACTTAGCACACAGCAGACACTCAATAAATGTTTGATAATTTCCTTTTAAACAGCATGTGTGGTATCATCATTCCACTTCCTGAATCTGGACTTCAACTAAAGAGGAGGAAAAATATAAGATATTGAACATCTATCTTTACAAAAGGATCAGGAAGCTAGATAATCCCTATACCATACAACCAAAGGTAATGGAAAGAATTGTGCTTTTGCAGAATTGAGAAAATATTTCATACTTCTATCTAGACTGAGCTGGAAGGAATCGTAGAGCTAATTTTTTCTAACTTCTTCTTTCAATAACTGAGAAAACTGAGACTCTATAATATGCAACTTGATTTTAAATCTTTTTACACTGTATTTGGGCAAGATTTCTCAAAACATTAACACAATTTAATATTCTTCATGTTTCTCAAAGCATTTTTATATACGCCTATTTTCACGCCATCGTAGCATTGGAAGACGTTTGTTATTAGCCCTCTTCTTTTTTTCAGATTAGTGAACTTTTAGAAGTTCATGTGCCTGGTTCACAGCTGAGTCAGACTAAGACTTGCATCGTTGCCATCTTTCCCTGGGTAATTTATTCCATTCCCCCCGAAGTCAAATATAGATAATGTTGCCAACTCAGAACTTGTCTTTACACACATATACACACACACACAAGTAATCCAGGTGAGTAAGAGTTGTGGGAATGGAAAGCAGTGGAGATAAAACAACGACAACAACAAAAAAACTTCCAGGCAGAGGGAAGAATGTGTTCAAACACTCGAGTTGAGAGGGAGCACGGCAACTCTACAGAAGGAACAAGGCCGAAAGACCGGGGGGGGGGGGGGGGGGAGAGACAAAGAGAGAGAATGTGTGTGTGCGCTTGTGTAAAAGAAGGTGATCCTCTTCTTCACATTTTCACACTCCAAACTCAATATACCCAAAGCCAAACTCATTATGTTTACCAAACAAGCAGCCCCACATCTGACCTACTCCATCTTACTTGGTGAAGAATGTCCCCATTCATAAAGCTGGAAGTCTGGCACTCACCCTGGGCATCTCTCTCATCCATTATATCCATACGCCCCCAAGGAGGCCCAGTAGCGTTGCGATCTAAAGATCTAAACGTCTCTCCACTGCACTCCACTCTCTCTACGAAAACCACGCCCACTCTGGTCCATGCTACAATTATCTCTTGCCTTATCGCACCAATATCCTCCCTGCACTTGGTATTTCTGCTCCGCCCACCCAGTCTGTTCTTCCACATTACTTCCAGGGCAACCCTTTAAAAAATATAAATTTGACCACTCCACCAATCTCAAAAATCCCTCAATGACTTTCCATTGCTCTAAGCATTAACTAAAAATCTTTAATTAATTTTAGATCCATGTCTCTCAAACTTTAATGTGTGTACAAATCACCTGGAGATCTTTTCAAAATGCTGATTCTGATTCTGTGTGTCAGACTCGGCCGAGATTCTGCATTGCTGCTAAGTGCCCTGGTGAGCCGATGCTGGTGGTCTGCACATGACACTTTGTGTAGTAAGGACCTGGAAGACCCTTACCTGTCTGGCCAACCACCTTCAGGAGTCCCTCCTCTGTCACTCTCTGTCCACCGTGGCTTCCTTTCCATTCTTTGACGTTAGCATGCTCTCTCTCAACTCAAGTCTTTGAATACGTTCGTTCCTCTACCCAGAGTTTTCTTCTCTAGTCCCATTTTCCCCAACCCCAACTCCCATGAGCCTGGTCCCCTCATATTCATCCCTTAGAGTTTAACTTCAGACTCACTCTAATGCTTCTACTTTTCCTTCATAGCACTTAACCCAGTTTGCATTCACATTTTGAAGTTGTGAGATTATTCGGTAAATGTCTCTATTTCCCTGGTAGACGCCATGAAGATTGAACTTAGAAGTAAAAACAAAGAACTGTGCTATCAGGGGTCCAAAGTAGCTTTTTTAAAAATTTTTTTAAAAATTTTATTTATTTATTTTTGGCTGCATTGGGTCTTCGTTGCTGCGCGCGGGCTTTCTCTAGTTGAGGCGAGCGGGGGCTACTCTTCATTGTGGTGCGTGGGCTTCTCATTACAGTGGCTTCTCTTGTTGCGGAGCACAGGCCCTAGGCACATGGGCTTCAGTAGTTGTGGCATGAGGGCTCAGTAGTTGTGGCTCGTGGGCTCTAGAGCGCAGGCTCAGTAGTTGTGGCGTACGGGCTTAGTTGCTCGGCGGCATGTGGGATCTTCCCGGACCAGGGCTTGAACCCGTGTCCCCTGCATTGGCAGGTGGGTTCTTAACCACTGAGCCACCAGGGAAGCCCCCAAAGTACCTTTATGGGTCTGTCTCCAGGTCAAGACAGAGCTAGACCCTAGAAGATGACATGATTTCACTGCTGGCTGGAGTGGGAGATGAGCACCAGACACCTGGATGCAGGTCAAAGATGGCAAGGAGGGCTTCCCTGGTGGCACAGTGGTTGAGAGTCTGCCTGCCAATGCAGGGGACACGGGTTCGAGCCCTGGTCTGGGAAGATCCCACATGCCACGGAGCGACTGGGCCCGTGAGCCACAATTACTGAGCCTGCGCGTCTGGAGCCTGTGCTCCGCAACAAGAGAGGCCACGATAGTGAGAGGCCCGCGCACTGCGATGAAGAATGGCCCCCACTTGCCGCAACTGGAGAAAGCCCTTGCACAGAAACGAAGACCCAACACAGCCATAAATACATAAATAAATAAATAAAATATTTAAAAAAAAATTGTATCATTTAAGAAAAAAAAAAAAAAAAGATGGCAAGGAATGAACTTACTGCAGTAGCAGGAGAGAGAAAGAGAGAAAGTAGACCTGGAGGCACCAGAGGCCACATGTGATCCACATACTTGCTTTGCTCACCATTAAATCCACCTCTTGCCCAATTCCTGGCACATGATATAAGTTCAATAAGAAACTAAGTAAGTACGTATACATAACTAAAATGCGTATCTCCTGATCTGGTGGTCCCTCTAAATCAGCACAGTGTAGATACAGTGAGTCAAAAATTTGAGTTACATATGTAATTAAATTTTCTTGAAGCCACATTCAAAGATGTTAAAAAAAAAAAAGGTGAAGTTCATTTTAATAATATATTTGGTTTAACCTGAATTATTATCATTTTAGCATATAATCAATATTTTACACATATCTTTCCTTTCAAACTAAGTCTTCAAAAATCCAGTGTGTGTTTTAAGCCTACTGCACATCTCTGTTCAGATCAGCCATGTTTCATGTGCTCAGTAGTCACACGTGGTCATGGTTACCATATTGGACTCTCAGCCATCTGACCTCTCTCTGAATTTCTCAAATGAGTATCTGACCTGGCACACATAGGGAGATGAACATCTGGGAAAGAATGCAGCCAACAACTGCAAGCCGCTGCATCCCTCACCCCACACCCCTTACAACAAAGTCATCTTTTAACCACCGATGTGTGTGCTGTGCACACAAGTTCCTCTCCATTGGGAGCCTACGTTGTGAGTAACTCTCACTGTTGAGAATGTAAAACAAAACTGGAAGGAGAGACTAAGTGCTTTTATTTCTATGCCAATATGCCCGAAGGGTAGAAAAAATTTTTAAAACATTGTGTACTTGATTTGGAATGTTGAAGGAAGGTGATTGAAGGATTTCTGGTTTTCCATCTTTTGCAGGCTCCCAACAAGCCACTGACTATTCCAGGTAATGTAGACAGCCTGTATACACTTACATGTGTTAGCACTGGCTGGTGATAAGGAACTGCTCCTTAATAAAGCATTCAGGACACATTCTCTGTGACTATTGGGAATGCCATTCATAAGCACGTGTGTAATTTTGAAATTAATCCAATGCATTCCTTGATCTGTGATGCATATGCTGAATAATATCATACAAGTTGTGTGCTAAACATTGTATATTTTCATCTGTAACTTTAGGGATCTTAACTCTACATATAAGTTGGTGGGCTACTCATTCATTCATCCATTCTACTCATGTATTCATTCCTTCCACAAACCTTTATTGAGCATCCTTGTGTGCATGGCGCCAGGTTGGTGACTGAAGAGACAGTGACCCGAAAAGCACAGTACCTGTAGTTCTCAGTCTAGGGAGTCTAATCTGGGGATGTCACTCTTGCATATTATTTACTCAAGAAATTTTTATGTATATTTTAGGGACACTGGAAAATAAGCTGCTAATCAAACATGGCAGGTGTTTTTGCTAGGTCTGTAGAAGTTCTCTTTGCCAACAGTTTAAGCCAAGTGTTCTCTAGGTCCCCCTAAATTCCAAGGGAAGGTCACTTTCATGGTCTGTCCACAGGTGTGCTGTTCAACATTTCCCTCAACCCAGTAACAGAATGTCAGCAGCTTCCCCCGGCATCTCCTGTCTTCAATCTGTAGGCAATGAAGGGGAAAGGAGTGGTAGGGGAAGGAGAGGTGCCTCATACAGCATCAGTGCCCCCTGCAGCTCTGTTGCAAGCCTTCCCTGAAGCCATCTTGCTATGGACTTCTGAGGCTTAGATGCCCACTTTTTCTGCTTCCCCAGTGGGATGGGCCCAAACTGGAACTCTCCTGCTCCTTCACTTGCTTGTCAGCATTGTTCCTTTCCCTCACTTGCTCTTTCTCCTAGAACTGTAAGGACCTCCTTACCATCTTTTGGGTGCCTTCAGGGCTCTAGTTCTCACCTTTTCTTTGGGCAAAAGGGAAAAAATAGCCTCTTCCAGTGCACAGCTCTTTCAGAAGAGATACCCACAGCAGAAGTGCCAGGGTCCCTAGTAATCAGTTCTTTCAGTCTGTTCCACTACCCAGTCTTAGTAGGGTATATCCTTCCTAGGGAAGGGGTTGGGTAAAGGAGGGTCAGAAATAAACCCTTACTGTATATATCCTGAATCCTTTGTCTGTCGCCACTTTCTGGCTCTGCTACTGAGTCTAACCCACCTTGCAGACACCTGCGGCAAAAGAGTGAAGATATTTCTAATAATTTTCTATTACACCACTTCAGTCTGGATTCCATCAAACACCCAGCCCCGCCTCCGATCCCCTTAAGATGGGCTGGCATGTACATACATTTAAACTCCAGTGGTAGACAAGACTCAAGTATTTGCTCTTGGAGCTCCTTGGCCCTTGGTTAGGAACTTTTTCAAGTGTCTCTGAACATTGTGTGACAGGCAAGGAGTCTTTGTCTGCCCAGAGAACATGAAGAACTGCCAGGAAGAGTCAACTCTCTCTGTGCCAAGAAACCCTGTTGTGCCAGGTGTGTATACTCCGAGGGTGTTGAAGCCTTGGTGTTCATAAAGTTTAAATAACCAGCCTTTATATTTCCAGCTTTCTATTATTATGGATATTTAAAATTTCAATTTAACATATTCCCCAAAAGAAGGACATGGAATTGGTGTATTTGTCACAATGGGTCATCATTTTTTTGTGCACAATCATTGGAATGTGCGGACTCTACAATGCCATCGAAAGTGGTTGCTTAGTTGAGAAAGGAGCAAGCATTAGGAAAATGGGAATTTTAATGTATGTGATCATTAAGCTAAGCAATAAGACATTGATCCATTCTTTGAAAACCTCACTACTTCCTTAGCACTTGCTAGCACCTCACTACTTGCTATGCTCTTTGAATCCAGGCTTTTACTAGGTTCACCTCTTTGACATGGTAAATATATTCTTATCAAGATCATGACATTCAAGGTGTGTTTTTCCTGAAAAATGAGTTAAGAAAATACGTTATATATAAGATCACATATTCCCATTGACTTTCGTGGTCATTTTAGAGAAGATTTCCCATATGGAAATTAGTAAGGAAATATATAATAAAATTTCCAACTTTCTATTCCAAGTGCATTTTGTTTTGTTAATATGTTACCTTTGTGGCTTTTACTTTCCTAATCGATTTGCCAAGAATTAGGCAGATGAATGGATAATCCATATGAACTGAAGATAGTCTCTCAGGAGTACACATCTATTACTGTGTCCCTGGAGATTCTGTGGACTTCATGGGATTTGCCTATTGGATCAGCAGTTCTGACAGTATTAAACCAAAAGAGTCAACAGAAAATTTTTATTTTTGAATATCTTAGATGCTATAAAGTGTTCCTGTCACTCCCATTGTGATTTTCTACATTCTGTAAACCTTTGGAACTATCAATCCTTGCTTCATTGATAACTGAATATTGTTAAACTCTGGGATCTGAGGTCAAGGATTATCTTACCTTTGAGTGATTCAGTTGAGAGTGATGTTGAGTGAGTAGTCTGCTGCTACCTTTCTCTAAGCTGTTAAGATGGGTGACTTGGGGGGCACATGGTGAGAGGCAGCACTTGGCCTCTTTCTTAAAGTGAGTCCCAATCTTCCCCAGGTACTTCCATGCAAGATGAGGTCATTTCCAGTTAAGATATTAAATGGTACCCTTATCATCTGTAAGTATACATACTACCTTCCTAATTTCCACTTTATATCACCTCCCATAGGCATCGTGAAAATACAGATGATTAAGTAGAAAAACAATGCACAGTCATTGCTTACCTTCTTATATACCCTCCACTCCTCCCATCCCCAGTGTAGGAAAATAAGACTTGGAAAATGATGCCAGTGTACCTGCCTCCAGGCATGGCTCCTCTTCCAACCTTTGGACTCTTTTCCAAGTTCCAGTTTTACTACCTACCTGGGAAAGTAAACAACCAAGTGATTTTCTGAACATTTCTGCAAGACTACCTGAAAGATTCTCCATCAGCCCTGTGTTTATATGCTTGATGCCTTGGAGGGGATTTGGCAGAGCCAAGAAAGACTTATAAATCACCTCTGGGTGACTTGGCCAAAAGTCCAACCGTCTCTTACCCCTGAGTGATTTACTTTGCCATTGATTTCCAGTTCTAGTGTCGGACAGTTTGGTTGATGAGTTGAAATCCTAACAATCAACTGACCATGGTTTGAAGTAGCAGCAGACTGAAGCCAATGTGTGCTGGGCCTGGTGACAGCCGCTGTGTGACAGAGCTTGCCAGAAGCATGGGGAGAGCCTCAGGTTGTGAGTGTAGGCCCGACCCTTCCAGATGAATGGGAGCTGACAGGAGTGATCTCTGCAGCATGGAATGGAGTGATGACATGAAAACAGTGACATGTTTGGGATTGAAACACCAGGCACAGAAATGTCACTTATAATGGCCAGAGAAATGACATGGGACTCACACTAACTTTACTTGATTTCAGTTCAAAGATGTCCTTTGTGCTAAGAGCCAGAGCTAGCTGGGAGTCATGCCTCGGGAAAACCACTCCCTTCTTGACCATCCCCACCCCAATTTAATCAGAGCTACAAAACCACTGGCATTTTGTGCCATTAAAACTGTCACCCTCGGGGCTTCCCTGGTGGCGCAGTGGTTGAGAATCTGCCTGCCAATGCAGGGGACACGGGTTCGAGCCCTGGTCTGGGAAGATCCCACATGCCACGGAGCAACTGGGCCCGTGAGCCACAATTGCTGAGCCTGCGCGTCTGGAGCCTGTGCTCCGCAACAAGAGAGGCCGCGATGGTGAGAGGCCCGCGCACCGCGATGAAGAGTGGTCCCCACTTGCCGCAACTAGAGAAAGCCCTCGCACAGAAACGAAGACCCAACACAGCCAAAAATAAATAAATAAATAAATAAATAAATAAAAGAACGTGAATTTCTAAAAAAAAAAAAAAACTGTCATCCTCAACCCTGGCTTCACCGAAGAATCACCTGAGCATTTCCGCCCTGGCCCCTGCGAGGGGACTTCTGATTTAATTGGCCCTGGGCGTGGGATACAGGAATGACATGCCTTAAAAGCTCCCCCGGGTGATTCTGATTCCAATAGTGGTTGAGGACCACTGCGTTAGAGGTCTGAAAATGAAGAATAAATGCCCTGGAAAATGGGTATAATTTTCACTATAATAACACCGTGAATCTATATTGCCCAAGATGCTCAAACACGTTCTTGTTTTATTACCTCAACATTATTTTTAAATGCTGGCACCTGAAGCTAAGCAATTTTAAAAGAATTAGTTTGACTCATCCAACTAGTCACTTGGTTCTAAGGACACACCTTTTCCTGCCTTTTTTTCTAATGCCCTTTCTTTGAGCCAGAAGAAAATGATTGTGGATCCCAAACAAACAAGGGTCACTTTGACCCTAGCCCAATCTGAACTTTGAAAGGCTGAGAGGAAAAGGTGCATTAGAACTGTTTATTCAATAACACAAAGGTACTGCCCTTTGTATGTAGAGCTGATGCAGATGTTAGGAAAGGCAAACATTTCCTAAGCTTCATTTTAGCTGAGGTCGTACTTGCCATATTTTTTTCTTTTGGCATTTACATATTCTAACTCAGCTGTGGTGGGGGTAGGTGGGTGAAGACTGACAAAGACCAGAGTGAGTAGGTCCTTTTCTCTTCCACTGACCTGCCTCTCATCCGGGATTTGAGTCAACCCGTGAAAACCTGTCTCCCCCAAAGGATCCGAGAGACGTCATTTCCTTAGCAAAACTTTGTCGACCTGTATCTTTTCCTAGGGTTATTTACATTTCAAACACTACCTCTAATGTAGACTGAAAATAATGCAGACATGGGAAAACAGGTTAGAAATACGAATAAGTGGAATAGGTAGAGATGATAGATTAATAAACTGGTAGATGATAGAGAGATAGATAGATAGATAGATAGATAGATAGGCAGACTTTTCATTGTTTGGAGTGCCCCCATGGAATTCTACAATGTAAGTAACTATCTTTGAGGAGCTCTGAGCATTCTGGAACATGAATAAAAACTAATCCTTGCATCTTCCTTCCCTGTGGCCTTACAGGCTAGGAGAGAAAATACACAAGGGAGGTGAAGGTGGGTTAAGGGATTTCAAATTGCATCACTATAACTGACTCCTTAAGTAATTTTCTACCTTAAGTAACCTGCCCAGTAGTAATTGTTCCTGGGACATGAAAGTGAAATTAGGTGTTAATGTGTTAGAAATTGAAAGCAAAATTTCAACTCAAAAATTATTTTTTACCAATCCAATCCATTAAACATCAACAAACCATCATTTCTGCTTTGTACTTTTTAATTAAAAAAAAAAAAAAGCAAATAGTGAAGTAGGCTATTTATACTATGAAGAATGGCCATTTCATTTACTGCTTGTGAGGAACAACACTTTGCATTGAGAAATATGATTGCCATTGAGATGTTATTCTCCAAATATCAAAGTTTTTCTTAATATAAAAGTTATTTTCTTAAAATAGACCCAGGGCGTGATGGTGATTAGAAATATGTACCTGATTCATTTTCATCCACCCGTGAAAACAGAAGAATAGGTGAAGTCACAAATTTTTCATCATACCAGTTTTATGTAAGAATTAACCCCAACTACAGCATGGGTAGGATGAATTGAGAAATCTTAGTCACCAACTCATACCCAAACCTATAAAACAAAGTGACTCAGCTAAACAGGTAAGATACGGTAAAATGTTAACAAGTCCACAATCGCTCCCCTCCACATTTGCCCCCATCCCCCAAATTCTCTTACAACAGAGAATAGGGTTGTATCATCAATAACTTAGCCTGGATTTGATCCCACTGATTCAGGTGCTCAGCGTCCTCTGTTTTCAACCCCATCAGGACCTTTGTTGTGATCCCTCTTTGAGAGACTATGATGCCTAGCCTGCAGTGGCCAGGAGTGAAAGGTCATGAGCAGTCATATCTACTATCCTAAGATGTGCATCCAGAATTAGATGGGACAGAGGCAGGAAGGACAATGAGGGTACTCTAAGACATCCAGCAAAAGGAGACCACAGACTACTTTTAAATATCCTTGAATAATAATCAACCTCCCCAGAGTTAGAAACTGCACAGTGAAATCACTGATCATGTTCAAGAAAATAGATATATTTTAGGAAAACTTTGACTTTCCTGGAATAAAGAAAAAAAAGTCCAAGTACCAGACGGGGGGTGGGAGTAGCTAATTTTTACATACCTATCTACTTATATATTTATTTTTCCAGCTTTACTGAGGTATAATTGACAAATAAAAATAAAGCTAATTTTAAATAAACCAATTTAGGCTAACTCAGATTTCTTTTCCTGACTGGAAAAGCTCATAATTTGAAAATATTCTACATTAATAGTAAATGGAAAGATGAAATTTATAATGAGTTATGCTGTGAAAAATGTTTTTAACAAACAATGCTCTCCAAAATTTTGAGGTGGCCATGACAGAGGTACTCAATATTGCTGGAAGCAGTGTATATAGTTAGAAGTATTTTGGAAAACAATTTGTTTATATGTGTCGAGAGTCTCAGAACTTTACATTCAACTTGGAGAAAATCTATTCTCAGGGTAGAATCAGAGTTGAAAACAAAGGTTTGGATTTAAAGAGATTTAGCCCATCATTATAGGTAAAAGGAATAAAAGTGTGATAAAAATAAATAGATGAGATAAATTAACTATTGTACTCTTTCCTAAAGGTTATTATATAGTTACTAAAAATGTTTCCAAACAATATTTCACAAAATTATAAAAGCATGAACACAATATTAATGATAATCCAGAATATGATATATATATACATAACACGACCCTCAATTTCAATAAATAACCTGAGCCTGATCTATTGTTTTTTAAACATGGAAAAATCTTGGATGGATGTTAACCAATATATCTCATGGTGCTATTAAGGGTTATCTCTCTGTGATGAAATCATAGGTCATTTTAATTTTTTAATATTATGCCATACATTTAAATTTTTCTATCATAAGCCAGATAAAAAAATATATCCTGAAAAAATTATATCTGTTTTTAAGTAATTAATATATATATGTGTGTGTGTGTATATATATATATATATATATTTAGGTTCTCTGCTAGATTCTGCATGTTCTTTTTTTTTGAATTTTATTTTTTTATTTTTTAATACAGCAGGTTCTTATTAGTCATCAATTTTATACATATTAGTGTATATATGTCAACCCCAATCTCCCAGTTCATCCCACCACCACCACCACCACCACCACCCCACCGCTTTCCCCTCTTGGTGTCCATACGTTTGTTCTCTACATCTGTGTCTCTATTTTTGCCTTGCAAACTGGTTTATCTGTACCATTTTTCTAGGTTCCACATACATGCGTTAATATACGATATTTGTTTTTCTCTTTCTGACTTACTTCACTCTGTATGACAATCTCTAGGTCCATCCACGTCTCTACAAATGACCCAATTTCATTCCTTTTTATGGCTGAGTAATATTCCATTGTATATATGTACCACATCTTCTTTATCCATTTCTCTGTCGATGGGCATTTAGGTTGCTTCCAT
Source organism: Balaenoptera musculus (assembly GCF_009873245.2). Taxonomy (NCBI): domain Eukaryota; kingdom Metazoa; phylum Chordata; class Mammalia; order Artiodactyla; family Balaenopteridae; genus Balaenoptera; species Balaenoptera musculus. The sequence continues at coordinate 25,996,390 of NC_045795.1, forward strand.
GACCTGGCTATTGTAAATAGTGCCGCAATGAACATTGGGGTGCCTGTGTCTTTTTGAATTATGGTTTTCTTAGAGTATATGCCCAGTATATTATCAGCTAAATTCAATAGCTAGTTTCCTTGCTCTGAGAAGTAAGGTAACAAAAATTTTTAAATAAAGCCATAAAATGTCAAATGATTAGTACAGGGAATGAGTCCTCTGGAAATTCAGAAGAGAGAGAACTAGTTGCTCAGGGAAATTGGAATATCTCATTAGACATAGTTGAGGTCAGTTCAGAAGGCCTTGAATGTCAGACTAAGGAATATAGACTTTATTCTGGTGCAAATAGAAGTCCTTGAAGAGACTGTACAGCCCTAGTTAACAAATACCCTTAGTTCTTCTCCCTTAAAGCTGGTACCTTGAAAATGTATATGCATATGTGTATTCATATCCAAGCGTATGTACCCTGAATGCATTCACCCTTAGTCAGGAAATAATGCGTCTATAAAGAAGAAACAGGAAGAATGATTAAGGCATTCGTTCATTAGGGTCCATTTACATTTCCAGAGTCAGCTAAAAAATCATCCACTTATTTAAATGGAAATCTTCTCAGTCTATTACAGTCATTATTACTCGGCAGTAAGAGATAACTAGTTTGAATCTCACCAGTAGGGAAAATTGCATAGCCTATCGCTTCTCTTAGGGGTCACTATTACTCAGCATTTGAGGAAAAGAAATTGCAGTTCTTTGGGAAACAAAATGAACAGTTAGTGAGTACCTACTACATGCAAGACCGTTGGATGAATTCCATATGTAAACTCATTTACTCCTCACAGCAACCCCTCAAGGTTGGTATCTATAATTCACATTTTAAAGTAAAGGAGTCTGAGAAAGATGTTAAGAAGGTGAAGTAACTGGCCAATATGAATCTAGATTTTAAGCTAGGACTAATTTTTGCTCACCTTTCAGTGTGAGCCAATGGATGGTAACTTATCACACTAGAGCACCCCCATTAACTGAAGCATTTTCTAACATTGTTGTTGAATTATATATTTTTGAGAATATGTGTGTAGATATGCAATATGTATATATGTGTCTATATGGGTATAGTGTACATATATAGCTATTTTACACCAATGTGTTTATGTGTGATATATAGACATGCATTAGAGTAACTTGTTACTATAATTATATTATACATATAAGTATAGCAACAGATTGAATGTTTACTGTGCTATGCTTTTTATATGCATGTGTTCTATATCACTATATAAAGACATATATTAAATAATGTGTAAATATAAATTATATATGAATGCATATGCATATATAGTTGACACAATTATATACAAAATAGATTAAAACATTGATATATTATACACACATACACATATAACATTTTTTCCTACTGTCCTTATCGAGAAAAGAAAATGGCTGGACTATTGGAGAACCTATGTATTCATTGAGGAAACGTTACCCGTCACCACAAAATGAGTTCTGACTTTAACTGCAGGATTGCAGACCAAAGAAGAGAACTGATGCTTGTCGGGAGTCCAGAAGCCATGAACCCCTAAGAATGACCAAGAATCCCCACGTGTAAAGACGAAGGGACCTCATTTCTCCTTCCTTCCATCCCTTGGACCCTGCTCACCCAACACCCACTCCACCAATCCTCACCCGTGAAAGTCCCCAGTTGGAGGAGGAGAGGCAGAGCCCCTTGAGCTCTGACTTGAATTCTGTTCTATTATATACTCAAAAGATCCACTCTCAATCTGGGCCCTGCAGGGAAAGGACAGTCCCCTGCTAGCTAACTTCATTCGGCTCTTTATTCAACAAAACGATGTAGCATTTTCACCAGTGAACCAACCGAACAATCAGCCCTACACGGAAATAAAGCGTCAGCTTTACAAAAAATAAAGCGTCGTGAGGGCAGAAAAGAGCCCTGGGTGGGAGTGTGTGTTTCTACACAAAGGCTGGGGAGGCCGAGCTGTCACTCCTTTTCTTCCTCCCACTACCCCATGCATAGCACCAGCTCTGGCGTGAAGGGAGATTTAAAAGCAACTAAGTACATAGAAACATTTCGCATTCATTATCTGGAATTTCTGCTACTGGGTGACATATCATTAGTCCTAGTGTAAGGCAAGCTTTAAAAACGTAATTACTTAATCATGCAGTTAGCTTCCCATCAATCCTAGCAGCATTTGTTCTTAACTAGCTTTTAAGAACAAAATTAGGAGTAATTTGTAAACAAAAGTAATTGAAGAAAGGCAGATATTGCCAAGGTGTTGACAGCGTTAGCAGGCATTATTGTTTCCCTTAATACCACCGCAGCACTGCAGTTAGGTATACATGGCTGGCACAAGGCAGCACTAGGGAATTAGGAGGTGGCCAGATGAGGGGGGGGGGGCACTAGGCAAAGTGGTCCTTCCCTAGCCCGTACAGGCATCTAACTGTAACAGGTAGGTGGGCTCTCTTCTCCTAGATTGGTTTGATGACTTGGAGATGGTATGATTTAACATTTTTAGCATGACCATGAAAATAATCTCATCATATTTTTCATACCCTCTTATCAGATCTAGTAAGACCCAATCAGACAAGTCTGAGTGGTGATATAAAAGTTGGAGGCCAATTTTTTCTCCAAAGGAGCTTTGCCTGTCTTTATTTCTGACGACTTGTAACAAGTTCAGAGCGTGCATCACTTCTGGGCCAGATGGTGTGCTAAGCACTTGAGAAATGGTGGTGAGGAAGGACTGGACCCCATTTTCAAGGAGCTCATGATTTAGCAGAGAGAGAAAAATGGAAATAAAATGTGATCAGAATGACTTAAACCAAGTGTTGTAACAGCCCAACAGTTACTTTCTGACTCTGCCTGTTGTTGAGGTTTTATAGGACCTCCAACAGAAATCATGAAGAAATATGAGTCTTGGAGTACAAACCAGAGTGTCAGATCCAGGAATGAGGCTATTACCATCCTTACTTTATAAAGTAACTGAGTCTGAAATGAATCAAATAACTCACTGAAAATCACACATATCAATAATGGCAATGCTGGCATTCAGACTCAGGTACTTACTTTTATTATCACTGCTGTTGCTATGATGAAGACAAGTCCAAATATCTTTCCAGATTCCACTAGAATTCAACAGGAGTCCCGAACCCAAAATCAGAACACCGAGCTTCAATTCTGCCTTGAAAGCCTTTTACTGGGTGACATTAAGCGAGTCTGAGCTTTAGTGTCCCATCTATAAAAATTTTTACCTTGGGACCTTTATCTCACTCCAAGGATCTAATGGAAGGAGTGAAAGTAAAGGTGCTTTGTAAATTTTAATGCAGAAGTAAAGTATCCATACTGTAGGATTCCATTTATATGGAGTACAGGAGCAGGCAAAATACCCTGTGGTAATAGAAATTAAAATATGCTTGTCCCTGAAATGTTAAGAATTGCCTGAAAAGGACACAGGGAACTTCCTAGGCGAATGAAAATGTTGTATATCAATTGTCAATACTCATCAAGTTGAACAATTAAAACCTGTGAGCCTTATTGTATATAAATGATGCCTCAAAAATTCCATTGAAAAATAAGATACGATTATTCCTAACAAGTTTTTTTTGTGGAAACTAAATTTTCACATCAGTTGCTACCATCTTCGAAGGGAGTTAAAGTCTAATGTACAGACTGGATACTCTAAGGGATTCACCTCATGTACCATTAGAAATAGGGAGAGAGCTCCTAACCTTACATCTCAAATTTAATTCAAAGTAGATATCATCTCTTCTTTACATCCTTAAGAACCAAAGCATTAGGAGTCATCATGAACTTCTAGGTTACTGTCTCTAGCACGTAAGTGAAAGTTGAAAACTCATTTCTCTTTATATTTTTCAATGGGGAAAAAGTCAGAATTTAAATGTATCAACCCGAGAATGTACCAACTTAAGATTATTAAGTCTGGTTTGGGAATAGATATAAGAGAGAACTTTTGATCCACTGGCATATAAGAGAACAGAAATTACTACCAAAGCCAGTATGGTGTCTTTATACATCATTTTGGGCTGGGTAAACTAGAGAAATTTTTACTCTCTACAGGGTTTTTTATGATTCTAACATAAGCAAAAGTAAAAAAGTATATTTGTCTTGAGTGCTCAAGGCATCTGACTTTCTGAATTATTAGAATTTTGGGGTTAGATTTTATATATATATAGACTGGAATAGTATTCAGCCTTAAAAAAAGAAATAAGTCCTGCCATTTACAACAACGTGAATGAACCTGGAGGGCATTATGCTAAGTGAAATAAGCCAGACACAGAAATATAAATATTGCATGATCTGACATATGTGGGATTCTAAAATAGTCAAACTCATAGAAGCAGAGTGTGGAAGGGTGGTTACCAGGATCTGGGGGGAGGGGGTGAGGGAGAAATATTGGTCAAGGGATACAAAGTGTCAGTTTTACAAAATGATTAAGTTCTAGAGATCCAACGTACAACAATCTGACTATAGTGAAGAGTACTTTTTTGTATACTTGAAATTGCCTAAGAGGGTAGATCTCACACACACACACACACACACGCACGCACGCACGCACGCGCGCGCGCGCGCACACACACACACACACACAAATAGCAACTATCTGAGGTGATTAACATGTTAATTAGCTTGATTGTGGTGATTATTTCACAATCTGTATGTATATCAAATCATCAAATTGTATACCTTAAACATATAAAACTTTTGTCAAATATACCACAATTAAAAGTAAAAGAAGACTTCTATTCAAACATGGGAAAAAAAAAAAAAGAATTATTGGGTCAAGTCTTCATAGTCAAAAGCAAATCAATCAACAAGTTTCCACGGAACGCCTACTCTAAGCCCGGAACAGCAGAGTTAAAAGGGTTGAGATAATTATCCAGATAATTATCCAGCTCCAAAGTGACTTTTATTGGTTTACATAGATCATTTGGGCAGAAGGAGGCTTATCCCTTTTAATTATCTTTAATAAAGCTAAATCACTATGTTACAAGACTGGTCTACTTCTTAAAAAGATTAAATAAAAATTACTCACAATAAATGTAAACACTTTGGCTGGGACCTTCAGAACTTGAAAAAAGAAGTGCATCAGCTAAGGTTTGGAAACCATTCAGTTAGGTGAGTCTTGAAGAACACTCCAATCATGAGAATTGCTCAACATTCACAATAAAAACCTTAGTTTATTGCCTCGTCTTTAAGGAAAAAAAAAAAAAAAAAAGTTGACCAGCAATGGCCAAATTAAAACTATCTGCACCTGTGGATCAGGTTGGCCTTTGGAGTAAGCCAAACATTTATGGGTGACCTATCTGCCTCTCCTATGTTATGAGAAGCTCAGGGCAAACCCTTGTCAAAAATAAAAATCTTCTCCCATCTAGATGCCACAGTAAACACCTCCTCCATGACCATCACCATCATCATCATCATCATCTATTTTTAAAAGTAGCTTTATATAAGGCTCTGTCATTCTTTGATGTTCAATATTGTCTCTCTCATGTCTTTACAAATACAACACGAATAATATGATTGGAAAGAGTGATCCTTGGCATTCATGTTGAGGTCTTGGCTCCTTGTCCTATCACTTCGCTCTTTTCCTTGACGGGCAGCTTATTTTATTGACAGAGTCCAGTGTCTGGAGAGAGAAGATGCACTGAGAGAGAGAAGACAGATGTGGTGGACAAGTTTTCCTGCTGCGGAACACATGAGGAGAGGTGCATTGGGATTAAGGATGGTGTGGATCTTATGTTTCTGCCCAGGGAACATACTGTTCGGAAAGCAAAAGGACTGGTTTCGTAGGTTTATCCTCAAAATGTATAAGCAAACAATTGGTACTAAATGTTCCATGATCTTAGTACATTTAGGAGACTCACTTAACATCAATGAATCAATTAATCTCCTAATATTTATTGTGCTGAGCTGAAACTATGGCAAATAATACTAAGAATTTAAATTTGTGTGGGCTCTAGATTTATAAATTACTTTTGAGTAGAGTCTACTTTCTCTTTAGTTCTCAATACAACTCTGTGAGTTGGGCCTTATTCTCTTATTCACATCACAGAAGAAGAAAACTCCAGTTTGAAAGCTGTTTGGATTTTACTGGGTTGCAGAGTTGGTTAGCATCAGGGCCTGGGTTTGAACTCGTGTTTCAGATCCACACTTAGGCCCAGTCATCGTCACAGGTGAGAAAAGAGGCTTAAGATGCAGGCTATGAATTCCAAGGGTGTGTGACCTAGTTGGGATGACACCACAGTGCTTGAGAAACAGGGACAACACAGTGACGAATAGTGAGTGGATTAGAAGGGGAGACAGTGTGAAGGTAGCAAGACCTTGAGAGGTGAGGACAGCCTTCCAGAAAAGATGAGCTTAGGCTGTGCTATTTGACTGAACTTGGGGACTGCAAGGATGATGGATCCAAAATCTTATTATTTGTGTGTCTTAGATCAGTAATTACCACTGTAGGGAAAAATTGTAGTGAAAAGTGAGCACTTGCGTGGTGCTTTACTGTTATAAGATACAGCAGTTTTCTTTAGTCAAGGATAAAAACTGATTTAGACAAGAATGATAAATTTAAATTTGAATGGGTTGAGTTTAAGGAGGTGTTATAACATCCAAGTGAAAAATGATCAGGTGGGCCTCAGCTTTGGGTGAGAAGTCAGAGCTTCAAACTGTAACACTGCGATCTCTCGGGGGGCAGAAACCATTTAAAAAAATTCATCCTATTTTCTCACAGCCATCTTTTATCTTGAGCTTCTGTCCATTTGCCTGGCATGTACCGGGGCTAAATAAATATGTATGACTTGTTTGAATGAATCAATGATGGATTTAATTATTATATCTGCTCTCTTACCTGTAATAACAATAACAATACCAAAGGTAGCTGAAGCTAAGAGAGATGATTTCAAATAACAAGAAGAAATGTATACCATTCATTATGGTTTTCTTGTTCTCTTCTTGATTTGTTTTCATGGGAAACCGTGTTTTCGGGCACACTATTTGCTGCAAGTCAGATCTCATCTTTTGTTGTGGGAAGATGAGAGAACCCCCTAAAAGCAACATGGATCGAATACAATTCCTTCGCGTGTAGTGTTTTCTGTTTGTTGGCTTGTTGTTTTTACATTTGTTCCCAGAAAAATATCTAGACCCTTCTACCTCCTCCAGGATTCCCAAATGCCTTGCAATTAACAGACCCTCCTGATCTCGGAGGATGGTTCTTGCTTAAAAACTGTACAATGTAAATGGTATCAGGTATTTAATGAAAAGCAGTGAAATTGCTCTATGGTGCCACAGATTCACTGCTGAACATGTCATGAGGCAACATTTTACAGGCGTTGTAAAATCTTCTTACCCCACACAGCTGCATTACCCAAAATTAATCAAACTGCAGGGCATCTGAAACTCACTCTGTAACAGTAATAGGCTTTGCTGCTTAAAAAGTGATTATGACTAATGCACAAAAACAATTATCATGAGACTTAATTGCCAAGAGCTAAGATATATATAGATAGACAGATAGAGATTGATTCATTCTCACTGAAATTTGAGGCATCGCTAGGAAAAACTAAGAGATTTTCAAAATTTACAAGATCATGAAGCAGAACTGGGAAAAATGTGTTTAATCTGTCAGTCTATATAAAGAAGATTTTTATTGGCATTATTTTTAAAGTCCTAACAGTTTATTGTTTTTAATATACTTTGGGGGTTAATTGGGAAAAGTTTGAAAAATATATATGAATAAAACTACCCCATAGGGCTGGCCCTATACCACCAGGAGATAACATGAGGATAGAGACAGGAATGGAATCTAACAGACTTGGTTTCTACTCATGGCTTGTCCCTAGGCAATCCCTTTATCTCTCTAGGTCTTAGCTTCATTCATACAAAGAAAACTTTGGGCTAAGCATTGCTGGGGACCTCTTCCTGTGCTAACCTTCTATGATTTGACCTTAGATGATCTAAAGTAGAAAAAGTTTGCTGTCTACCTTGTCCTTCTCCTTCTGAGAGGGGAAGATGAGAAAAGGTTTAGTGAAAGAGGTAATACTGTACTTTGCCATCAAGGGTTTTGGCGTGAAAGAAAGTGATCTTGAGCATTTAGATAGAATGGACAGTCTGATAGAGCCAGTATGGTGGGAAAGTACAGAAATGGTTCAAGAAAGGATTGGAAAGGTACACTGCCCTGATGTTGGAGAAATTTAAAGTTAATAATAGTCTTGACTCCCTTCAATGGGTGTGGCAAACAGCTCCTGGCTGCTCAGCAAAGTTCATATTGTCCTCTCCTCTCTGGCCTCATGATTATTCTAGATGTTCTAGCAATGGAATGTGGAGTGAAGGTGATGCACCACTGGTCCACAGAACCCTTCCCTGGCTCCACCCTGCTCTTTTCTCTTGGCTGACCAAAGGAAGATACCCCCAGTGGAAGCCCTGAGTGATCAAAGAAAGCCCCCATCAGCTTGGGTTTCTAGATGAACGCATGGAGCGGAGCCACCTTGCTAACCCCAAACCACTCAGCACTGTTAGATGAGCAAGAAATAAATTTAAATGAAGTCTGAACATTGCGTATTCGCGGACTAGTTCCTGATCAACATAATCAACTGTCATGATTCACCACCTAGAGCATAATGGCTATGGAGTGGTGGTGACAGAAGGCAGAGTCCATCAGATGGTGAGAGGAAAAAATGGTTCACGATGTAAAGCAGTGAGGATAGACTCTATTTTCATGAATTTCAGCAGTGAAAGGACAGAGATTGAATGGGTAGAATTAAGGAAGGGAGATAACTGAGCGTGTTGAGAATATTGTTGAGAAGCTAATGGCTATGAGTTCCAACTCTGGGATCAGACGACCTGAATTTGTTTTCTGGATCCAGCTTAATTAGATATGTGACCTTATACAGTAATGCTTGAAATACATTATCCTCATAATGACACTATTAGGTGAATACTCTTATTAATCCCATTTTAGAGAGGAGGAAACCATGGCTTAGAGCAGCCAGATGTATTATCCAAAGTCATTTGTGGTAAACAGTAAATCTGCCATTTAAACCTAGGTCTATCCGACCCAAAAGCATAAGAGCTGGTGCATGGGGAAGGTTGAAATTTGTCAGGCAGTGGAACAACTAACAAGACACCTTTGAGATTAGGCTGAAAGTTCAGAAGACCCAATTGTTCTCCAGTTGAGCTGGCCTGTGCTATCTGGGAACACTGACAGGAAGGAGAGATAGTCAGAGGCCTCTGAGCACAAAACGCCATCGGCACTTTGATCACTGAGCCCATCACTGCCCCACACCACAGGAGGTGAATCTAATGTCCCTCGCCACAAAGAAATCCAGAAATAGCTACAGGAGGCTGAAAGATTAAATCACCCCTGACTCACAGCTCTGTCTCTAGAAATCAGATGCAAATCAATCAGTGTTGCATTTTATTAGTAACTTTTCTGTTAATGTAGAAATCAAAGTCTCTAGGTAGCCCCTATAGTTTATAATTGGGTGGTCTTAATGGGCTCTGGTTGGTTCGATTTGGTCTTTTCTGTGGCTTCCGCTGCTCCTGTAATCCTTGGCAAGGCAAAGGCATATGATCCAGTGACAGACTTATCCAATTACATGTTCATTGAACATCTACTGTGGACGAGGCAGTTTGCTCGGAAAGTAGAATCCTGGGAAAACTAAGACATGGCTCCTGTGTTCTAGTGAAGAAGGTGCACAGGTAAAAGGCCAGCTAGTCAAGGTGTAAGGCTAAGAGCATGGAGCTAGAGATGGGATATATCAGTTTGAACCCTAACTCTTCCAGTTACTAGTTGTGTGAATTTGGGCAAGTTACCTTACCTCCCAGTACCTCTGCTTTCTCAACTGTAAAATGGGAAACTGCCCCATAGGGTTGTTAAATGATTAAATGTTAAAACAATGAAATGAAATTAAATGCCAGTAGAGAAATTAAACATATAAGGCTAGTTGGCTTTGTCACTCTCGGCTTCCCATTGGAGGTGATAACTGAAGACTGAGTAGGCATTCACAGAAAGTCAAAGTTGTGACAGCCTTCTAGGCAGGAGGTGACATGTAGTCGGAAACTATGAAAGAACCTATTATTAGGGAAACTCCGAGAAGTCCCATCAGCTAGAGAGTCATGTGTCTGAGGTAGGTGATATAGATGTGGCTGGAAAGGAAGAGAGGAGGCAGCTTATGAGGAGCCTGTAAGTCTGGTTCAGGATGTAGACTCATTCCTAGAGGCAGGTAGAGCCACGGACAGCCTGTAAGCAGGGCAGTGATGGGTCAGATGCCCATGGATTGATATGGGTTCAACAGCCCCAGGAGCTGAATGAGGTAGGGGCATCTGGGGAAGACAGGCACAAATGTCTGTTGACTCCCAAGGACTTGCTTTTATGTGCCCTGTAGGTATGAGCAGATACTAAAAACTAGAAATATTCACACAGCACTTGAGAAAAGTGAAGCCTTCTTTGGCCCGGTAGCCACCTGAGATTTCGCCCCTTTTCCCAGCCTCCTATAAACTGAGAGCAGAAATGAGGTCTCTTCCATGCCTGTCCTGATGTACCATGAGGGCAGAGCACCGAATTCAGTGCAATGGAGTTAATAGGAAAGTATAATAAAAGGCCAGGCATTTGTCCTGATGATGTTATATTCTAAGTGGAGGAGAGGAAAGAAAATCACACAAACTTCCATAGAAACATATGTAAAAACTGCTTCCAAAGGAAGTGAGTTCAGCATCTTTGGCAGTGTCTCTTCAAAGCCCAAGTCTATAGGCAGCAGAATTAGCTGAACAGTTGTTTAAAATGCAGGTAGCTGAGCTCCACCCAAGACCTGATAAATCAGATTCTGCATTTTAAACAAGCATCTCAGTCAACCTGCAACACGCTAAGTAAAACATTCTATATTTTAAATAATTTTGTATGATTATATGCATCCGTAATCAAAGAACTAGAAGTACTGTTACCTGTTTGGGACTGTTCTGTTTCCTCAACTTTAGGGAAGAATGATTCTTATCATTTTAGGAAACTCTCATGCCTCTCTCCTGGGGCACTCAAACCTCTTAATCTTGTGGACCGAAGTTAACCACTACAGATAAGAAAACCAAATCAATGACTGGTTTGAAAGCCAAGAAACTTCAATATTTTCTCAGCATAACTGTAATGTTTGGAAGAGAACCCTGCTTCTTCTGAAATGGCTTCCATTTAAGAACAGCCATTTGGCTTTTTACCCGCCAGTATTTTTGTCTACACAGGCCAGATACTAGGTGCTAAATCCATGTATTATAATGAAGAATAAGATCTGATCTCCACACGGGGGAAGACATAGTCAAAATTTTATTCTTTTTTGGTCAGAGAAGGAGATGGCGTTGGAGAAAGACATGTAAATCATATCAGATGAGCACAAAATTAGAGATATGTTACAAGGACTCTGGGATCCCAGTAGTAGAAAATCTCCACGTATCAGGAAAGGCTTCATGGAGGAAGTAACTTCTGAGCTGATGCTGACAGTGGAGTATGGATGTGTCAAATGCAGGAAGGGAATTGCAGACAGAGCAACTCCCATGGGTCAAAGCCTCAGGAAGACATTAGTCTCTGTGTTTCCTGTGAAGGCCCCGAAGACCCATAAAACTTTTTCATAAAACTTAGATGGTCTGACCAAAATAATCTTAACCAATATCAGATTTATACCATTTTACATGTGAATAGGAATACTGTTCCTTCAAACATCAAAAAAAGAGAATTAACCCAAATAATTTCACTTGAAATCAATTAGCATTCTCATTTACTTTATCCTGATAAAGGAAAAGCCTACATTTTCCTTACATTTAGAGACCTTATACTTACAAAAAGAGACATTTCAAGACATCCTATATAAATTACTAAAAAGAAAAATATTATACTGTAATTAGGTTAGCTCCACTTTCTCACTTCTCCCTCTGACCACCTCCTTCCCAAACAGATCACTTTGTAAAAAGTAGCAGTTATTCAAAACAAAATATGTTGGAGTATCTTGCAGCCAAATGAAATGGATCGACAAGGCACATAATAGAAGCCGACCTCAAATTGATAAATTTGTCCAGTAAACAAAATGTAGCTTGAGCAGCTTGTTGATCATTTTAAATGTTAATGGTTATATGCTTCTTTACTATTGAGATATTTGTGACTAATGGTGTGATGCTATTTAAATTCACAACGTTCATTAATTTCAGCTGTTTTTCATCATTAGGAAAAATAATTCAAAAGAAACTTCAATATTTCCAAGAGCAACATGTGAAACAACACCAGGGTGCAACCAAGCACAGAAAGCCCCTTCCACAGAATCCGTTCTGCTAAAACCAAGCCTTCAAAGAGGACATCCTCTGGGTAATGTCTGGGTTGTATCCAGATTTCCAAAGACTTAAAATGAAAAGAACTCTTCTAATTCCTCATTTCAACTTGGTATCAGAATATGATTAGTCCCATTGTAGTTATGATTAGTAATATATAAAGGCTACATTTATGCCTCATGTAAAGGAGTGATTTTCCCCCTTGAGTCCGTGGCTGACTCAAGTCTATCATAATGTTCACATTTTATAACAGGAAATAGAAAGTTAATTGATAGCTATTTAGAGCCTTTTTAAAAAAACCTAGTTAGACAATGAAGAGTTACTTTGTGTAAGATTAGAAAAATCATAGAAAATAATTTATTAGGACTGACTTCCATATTCATTGCTGAGCCAACAGACTACTGGCGCTAATTGTTTACTTAAACTTAGTCATTGAAACTCCAAGTCAAAATGGTTTCCATAGTTTAAGATTGGCTTCAGCCTTTTACCTCCCAGAATTGATGGGCAGGAAGGTTCCACAGGATATCAACTGTACTTGTCCCCCTTTCTCTAAAAAAATCTTAATGTTATATGAAGTCAAGAGTCTTATTTTATTTTTGTTCTGTTCTACATAATCCTGCCTTTATTCGTGTTTATATATGTGGAAAGAGCTACATTCATAGCCATGCTTATCTATAAACTCATTGACTTGTTCACAGAATAAGATTTTAAAAACCACAGTTTTTGTTACCAGATACTTAAGCAGTAAGTAATGTGCTAATATTAGGTATACACTACTGCTAAAGTTAATATGTGCATAACAAATGAGTTAATCAGACTTGGGTCATGTTGGCATGTTAAGAGGAAGAGCTCTCACTCTTTGATGACCAATTAATCAATGAACTGTCCTATGTTTTATAGTCATGAATATCTAACTAACCTGGATGTAATATACATATCTACAGAATCACGTTGACCTAAGAAAGCAGTCACCAGCTGAACTGCCTGCTGATAAGATGAAACTCATTTGCTCGATTAACAATAACAATAAACTACTGGAATAAAGATGCCTGAAATTGCAAAAAGAACAAGAGGGGAAGCATTAGCAGAAAGAGCCGTGGAAGATAACGCTTGATCAGGCTCTTAGGAGAGATCATTGAGCTCAGCTCCGGAACATCCAGAACTGTATGGCTGATGTATTCTTGAATTTGAGCCAAGTGTATGTGAGGGAACTGCACCTGCTTCTGTTTTGCAAAATGAAAACAAAAACAAAACAATAAATAAGAAACAAATCTGAAATTTAGGAAAAAGCAAAGCAAAAAAAACAAAACAAAACAGAGAGTGAGGGACCAGTGATACTTAATGGACCAGATTTGGCATCAACAGAACGGTTGGAATAGAGAGTGAAAGTTTTGGCAAAAGAGACTGTTTTGCTCAACTAATGCTGCATTGTAAAACATCCCAAACTTCGTGGCTTAAAAACGACAATTGGTTATCTCCTACAGTTTTATAAATTGAGTGCGCTCACGTAGGAGGTTTTTGCTTGGGGATTCTCATGAAATTACAATCATATGTTGTGACTGGGACTACAGTCATCTCAAGTCTGGACTAGACTGGAAATCTGGGATGACTCTCTCATGCCTGGCAGTTGAGTTAGCTGTTGGCTGGGAGGTCACCTGGATCTGTCACATGGAGTGCCCTACACATGATTCCTCCATGTAGCTTAGCTTTCACACTGTGTGGTGGCTGGGAATATTCCAAGAAATCCAGGTGAAAACTAAGGAATCTAAGGACCTAGCATCTGAAGTCCCAGATCGTTACTTCTGCCCCACTATATTGGTCAAGCAAGTGACTAAGTGCAGCCTAAATTCCAGGGGTGGGAAAATAGGGCTCACTCCCTTGACATGGAACAGCATGTGAAAAAGAATTGATAGTAGTCATCATTGAAAGAGAGGAAATTGATAGTAGAATTAAAAGAAAAGGAAGTGATAGTAGTCATCATTGGAGACTCTCACAGAAGCATTGTTTCTATCCTGAACATGCTAAATACAGTCTGTAGATCCCAAATGATGGGTGTGGATTCTATGCATGTCGATGTGGCCACAAATATTGATCACAAAGGGAACATACAAATGATATCATGTCACCTCTCCACTCAAAACTAACCAATGGTGCCATTGTACTGAGAATAAAATTCACATTTCTTACCATGGCCCGCGAAGCCTATATGGTTTACTTCATTCCAACTTCTCTGATCTCATTCCCTCCCACTCTTTCCCATGCTCCTTTTGCTCTAGCCATGATGACTTTCTTGTATTTCTCCCAACAATCAAAGCAATCATTCCCACATTATAACCTTGTCAACTTCTACCTTCTATTCCTGGTAAACTTGGCTCCCAGATCTTTGTACATCTCGTTCCTTCACTTGGTTCAAGTTTCTGTGCAAACATCTCTTCAGAGAGGACATACCTTGACCACCCTCTTTAACTGATCACTACTGTGTTCCACTCACTCATTATCATGTCACCACCATCTGATACAACCTTGTTCATCTGTCTGTTTAGTTTTAGGTATCAGTCTCCCACCATCTGACTATCAGATCCATCAGAGCAGGCACCTTACCAGTCTTATTCATGTTCACATCCCCCGATCTGAGAACAGCGTCTGACACAGTGTGATGCTCAGCACATATTTGAATAGATGAATAAAGGTGGACCATGTCCAAATTTTCTTAATTGGTTATAATTAGAAATGATCTAAATATCCTTAAAAATGATGTGAGCCTTATGTGTAATTCATTCAACTGTCAATTTGACCTATGACTATCCATATGAGATGTAATCTAGAAGGAAGAGTCTGGCCTCTTACCTTTACAGCCCTAATACGTTGGTTTGTGGACACCTATTGCTGTCACACTTTGCAAGGGGCTCTCTAATGGCCTGTGGCTTTCTTTGTTTCTGTTACCGTACCCAAAACAAAACAATACAAAATGAAACAAAATATTTTTCTGTCTTTTTCTTTATCTAATCCAATATAGTCTTTAGAAAACTAAAGATGGAGGTCTTAAAGAGAGATGACAGGAAAGGTAGCATTCACTATCTTTTTTAAAATTATTTTTTCTATTCATATTTTGGATCCCATATTTGTCTCCCTGTTCATTATTTGATGACTGTTGCCTTAAAATCTACATTACAGCCTCAGTGGATTACATATACCTCTCTTAGAAACTTAGCTCTATCCCTACTTTGCACCTTTCTGGAATTCTTTTTTCCTCCCTTATTCCTCCAGCTAAGTACCTTTCACCCCTGAACCCCTGTTTCATATATATGCTCATTTGGAAATACTTACCCTTAACACCATCCCCACCTCCCATTTTCCAACCTTTTCTGGATTAGGTCTTATGTTATTAAGTATAGTACAGTAAGGTAAACGCTGCCTCTTCACCCAGCTATGAATTTTTTTGGAGGCATGGACATTATCTTATAAATTTCTAGAATATTATTGTCAAGTCCAGTGCCTGGCACATAATATACACTCAGTAAATATTTATTGAATTGGATAAAATTAAATTGCAACAAAGTGAAAAGAAGAAAGCAATAGGGAATGGGGACTGTGGTAGAAAATGTCAAGAGGCTAAGAATACACTGGCCTCTTCCTTTTATACACACTAATTTTATTAGTTCAGGCCCAATTATATGTGCTTTTCTAGAAATGTCAGCATTGTCAAATATGTTAAGAAAAGAAATTGAAACTAGAGTTACTTAGAGGGCAGGCATGAAATCAGGCATTTTTTACACTCTTTCTGCCACACCCATTACTCCTCCTTGTGTTCATTTGCATTTTTCTGGCTCAGTCTGTGGGTTGCAGGTGCAGAAAGCAGGCACCAGATGCATTATATAGAATTCTTCATTATCTTTGACAAAAGATGCTATCTATCCATGTACTTTTATAATTGTAAATGCTCTTCTCTTTTTGTATCTATTTAGATACCTCTGCATTTATGAAATTATATATTTGTGTCTATTTTGGGCGAATGTCTTTCATAGGCATATAAAAATTGAGTGTGATATCCATCTCCAATATATGGAGATGTTATTGGCAAGAAAAGTTTTACTTTAAAGGGAACGGATTGATATTACATTTTGAGCAATTATATACATAATACTTTCAAAAACATTGCTAACATGGCGCTTTTCCACTTTTTTTTTAAAGAAAATGAAAACAGAAGCAGTCTGCTAGAGAGTTAAGTCGGACTTTGTTCACTGCACACAGAGAGCAATTTGAAACTGCACCTAAGCGACCTTCAGCTCAGCACAACCATCCATCACCCTGTTAATAGCGCTCTGCTGGGGCCCCTTTGAAACACCCCTGTAACTGAAACTTTCTAGGCGGTTAAGACAGTGCAAGTCAAAACAACAGACTTAGCTCTGGCACATTGCTTGTGACGCTTGTGAAGATTACCAGGTATTTTACAAAGTGGACTGATCAATAATCATAGGCCAAGGTTTTCTGCAACGTTTGAAAGATTTGGGTCAGCTGTCGGCGATGGTGGGCAGGGGGATGGCGGCTGCGTGGAAAGTTAATGGAAACTATTTAGTGGTAGAAATCATGACTTTGTGGTAGCTTGGAAAATCAAGGATTGTGCTTTCTGGTTCAAGATTTCTTACGAGTTGTAAGTGGCTGATTAAGAAATACATCTCATTTCTCTGCATGTATGTGTCTTCACTGAAGGGATGAAGCTAGGGTCAAGTTTATTGAATACTATAGTGATAGAAGTTTTCATGTGTGCTACGAAAGTATCAGACTGAATCTGGCACTAATCCTTTCATTTCCAGAAAGAGCACAAATACTCAGTCACCGCCCCCCCCCCGCCCTGCTTCCAAAGGCCCACCCCTTCCAACAGTGCGTGTCTATTAGAGGCCAAGACAAATGTACCACATTTCACTGCATCTCATTGTTATGGCTTCCTTTGTAATCTAATGCCAACTCACATAAAATTCAAGCTGTAGCAAGTAACCTTGCACAATAGGTCATTCACATAGCTTTGTCCCTTTTAGTTTATGGGAAACAGGAGGAAAGTCAGTAGTACATATCCAAGCTTGGTGTAGACCATCAAATCACTCTCCTTGACTAATGGTGGACTCTTGGTCGTCATTTGCAAAAGCCAGATCTTAGCCAAACCGGAAGAGCTTCTAGTAGATTTCTTTGTGTCCATTTTTATTCATGCTTGACACCCATGAGAAATATTTTTTCCCTAAACTCCCAAACATTTAATCTGTGCTTCAATTTTTTCATTTATCACATCCTGCCTCATATTCTAAGTATTCATATAACTTCCTTCATTTCCTCTGATAGATTGAAAACTCTCAAGGGACAAGGCGTTTGTCTAATTCAGCTTTTTATGTATCTAGCAAATGGGAGAATACAATGCACAGAGGAGTTATGCCATATTCATTTACTGAACATACGAACAGGTAGATAATTTTGAGAAACCGTATGTCATGGATTCAATTTTGGATGTAAGAAACCATGGTGTTATCAGTTCTTATACTGAGAAGATTGTCTAATTTTAGTCACCTGATCTTGGACCAGAGGCCAATCTGAAAAATATAAGAAGCCAGAACTTGGGCAGTTAGTATTTTACCATGTTCATTTAAAAGAAATTCAGAAATTATGTGATGGAGTTGCCAGATATTACCAACTGTCACACTGCATTGAGGAGAATTTTTTTCAAATCAAATCTGTGCTCAGCAATGAAGAATAGTAAGATTGATTAGCTGTGTCTGCCTTTGAAACGTCGGATCAGGTTCAAATGCTTTATTTTTAAAATAATGAGATGGAGATCCCAGAGGTAGAGTCACCTTCCCAAAGTCACGGAGCAGCAGCCAGCTCTTATCAAGGCTCTAACCAAGAGCTCAGTTCTTGAGATGCTGGGAAGGGCCCCAGTGGGTAAGACTCTAATGAAGAAGGTCCTGCAGGAAAGACCAATTCAGGAGAAACCAAACTTCACCCTTGAGCCCCTAGCTTGCCCAGAGTTTCTATGGCTGTCATACTGATGGTTACAAAGCTCCAGGGGATGAAAGATGAGTCTGAAGTCCTGGAATGGAGGAGCAGAACTGACCTAACAAGCCTGAGCCTCTGAGCACCAATGAAGACTGCGTTCACAGGCACAAGAGCCTACGGGGGAGACCTCAGCGGCTCCTCCAGATACCACTGCGTCCCCGTGGCCAGCTTCTAGAGAAGCACCAACAGCTGTTGGGAGCTCTCCCTGGTGCTGCCACAGCATTGATCCAACCCCCCAATTCAGCAGATTTTGCTGTTCCAGCTCTAAAACTCTTTTTGTAAGCCTAGTTGCTCAAAAAAAAAAAACCACATAAACTCTTTTTCAAGTGTTTTATTAGGGCAAATTTCACACACACTGAAAGCAGGGAGAATAGCCAATGAAATCTCTTGTACTCATCCTTCAGGAGAAGACTTTTCTCAATGTCTGTATTTGCTGATGCTTGATTGTGCCTCCCCAGTCCTTCTTGCCATTCTGCCATGTGTGATCAATCCCCCAGCCTCAGCCCAGCCTAGCCAGTGATTTAGTCTGATCCAGATCTCTGTGTGACCATGACCTTCCCAAGGCTTCTATCCCACCTCAATCCCAGCTCAGTAGGCTAGAGCTCCTGAGTCTGTTCATTCATTTATTTTTCTTTTGTTCCTCAAATTTTTATTTGATACCTATTAGGTATACAGGCATGGTGTTGATTCCTAGAGACATAATAATTGATAACTCTAGCTGCTGTCCTGATGGAGATAATATATGATCCAATAGAGGTACACTATATGTACTACAGAGTATTAGAAAGGAGAAGGGGGGTCTTTTCCACCATGGCTAAGACTGGAAGACAGTAGCAGTCAGGACTAAAACCTAAATCCCAAGGAATGGCAGTTCTATGATATCAGATATCTACTGGGAAGCACATGATAACTTTTTATTAGGTACCTTTTATTTACTGGACTAATATGCAATTGTGCTAGTATTTTGAATGAAATAATTAATACTTCATTCACATGGCTCTGCACATGGATGTACAACTCCTTCCAAAGGAGGTCAGATAGTAAGTCCTGACTAAAATTAAATTGGGGGTGGGTAGTGCTGGGGAGTGGGACTGTTACACTATTTCTAAATGTGAGAGTGATATTGCAGGGGAAAACCACATGATGAATCACCGAGAGATGTGAGTTCTAGTATTGCCCCTGTCTATAATTTAATGGTGACCTTCAGCAAGTAACTACTTTTCTCTGGATCCCAGTTTTTTTTTCTACTGTGAAATAAAGGAGTTAGATTTAATAATCTCTAAGATTTCTAATATGTTGTGTGACTATACTTTCCTCTGGCCCGATCTTCAGGCAGAGTAAATGGCTGCCATCATCTTGTGGCTACAATCTCCTGCGTGTTGTGATGACTCCACTGGACTCCACTTTCCGGGAGCTGACACTAAATCATTATGGGGCTTTCCCCAAAGCCTTGGAAATCCTCACAACTATTTCATGTCTTGTTGTGACTGTCAAAGTGATTTCTCAGGCATCATCTCTTTCTACGCACACAGCTAGCTGAAGCAGGCATTAGTGCTCTCATATTTTAAAAGAGAAAACTGAGGCTATGACACCCACCCAATATCATTTGAAAGGCAATTATCTTTTCCCTTACTTCTCAGGTACCTATGTTTCAGCTACTTTTCTGAAATAGATGCCATCCAACCACCTTTGCTTTTTTTTTTCTGTTTAAAAGCTATTTGTGAGATCTGACATTAGAATAGGGTTGATCAGAGGTACAGATGATGCTTCTCATGCTATGACAAAGATACATGCTTGAGTAATTGTATATGAACAGTTCTTTTAATCAAATTTTAAATATGCTGATGGTCTATTCAATGACAAGAACTTTTTTTGTTTTTTTTTTAAAGAAATTCACGTTCTTTTATTTATTTATTTATTTATTTATTTATTTATGACTGTGTTGAGTCTTCGTTTCTGTGCGAGGGCTTTCTCTAGTTGTGGCAAGTGGGGACCACTCCTCATCGCGGTGCGCGGGCCTCTCACCATTGCGGCCTCTCTTGTTGCAGAGCACAGGCTCCAGACGCGCAGGCTCAGTAATTGTGGCTCACGGGCCCAGTTGCTTCGTGGCATGTGGGATCTTCCCAGACCAGGGCTCGAACCCGTGTCCCCTGCATTGGCAGGCAGACTCTCAACCACTGCGCCACCAGAGAAGCCCGACAAGAACTTATATACAGTGAATAATAACACCTCATGGCCTGCCCCTGCCCCCAGGGATTTGTTCTGGAAACTTAAAGTTTCTGCTATACTGTGTGCTGGAGTAGAAGTTGCATTCTAATGGGGCTGCATGGGCTTTCTGATGAGAATATCTCTTCTTTGGTAGCACTCTACTGAATTTGGGGGTTCAGAGCCTTCGGCACCTTGCTTTGTTTAATGCCTTCTTCCTGCTGCAGCACCTATTTGGAGGCCCTGTATTTCTTAGCAGCTGTGCTGTTCTGACATCATTTTAAGTCAATTAAAATTATTAGTGTAGTTTTAATAGCCAGTGCTCCCTGAGGCCAAGTAACAAACGGTGCAATTTGAAGAAAATTGAATAAATAAAATGAGGAGACAAATGAAACAATAGTCCAGGAAAGGAATGAGGAAAAAAATTAGCCTATTAGCAAAGGCATCTACATTAAAAATAATAATAATAATAATGAATGCAAAACTAGCCAGTACACAGGACAGAACCAGACTTCAAAACAGACAAAACTGATTGGGGCTGTAACACTTTGATTCTGAGAACACAGGAACAACCCCCAGAACCCACCCCATCTTCACCAGCCTGGCTGGCTTTTGAGTGGATGTGATTGATCCCTTTGTCCTCCACTCACTTGCCCCATGTCGGGGGGTGGGCAATACGTTATGCTTTATTTTTAACTCATGCCCTTGTGGGCAGGATGTTTTTATTTATAAGTTTACCACTTCCATTTCACTTGTAAATAAGGCGATTGTACAAAACAGCTTGTACAGCCTTTCAAGTCTCATAATGTCATGAGCTCTGCTTCCAGGAAGGAGCAGGGACAGGAAAATATATGTGATTTTAGGACATGAAAAGAGGGGGGAAAAAAAAGATCGAGCAATGAATTTTTCAGATTGAAGCAGATTTCAGTAGTGGAGAGAGTAGTGGGGTCTTGGAGTAAGGGGTTTTCCCCATTGCCGCCTGAATTCTAGCTGTCTTTTAGACTTTGGACAAGTTGCTTAGCTTCTGTGAGTATAAGGCTCTTCATCTAAAAAATGGGGTTAAAAGAGGAACCGATTTTAGAAAGATGTTGGGATGACTAAATGATATCATATACACAAAGTACTAAACCCAGGACCTGAAATATGATAAATGCACAATATAAGTCAGGCATTATTATCATTATAGTTGTTTACTCAACAATGGGGAGAATTCTTAGGGTCAAAGAACAATCTACAGAAGGGATGAGGCTAGCAATCCTAGAGACCGTGCTAGGCACGTCCCGTTTTTGCTAAGGTCTAGGGTACCTTAGCACTCTGCTATTCATACATAGTAACAGGCAACATTTAGGGAGAACTTTCTTTGCACTGGGGACTGTTTTACATGCTTTCTATGAATTTTCTCACCTCATCTTAAGAATGACCTCTGATTAGATGCTACTATTGACATACAATTTCACAGATAAGAAAACCAAGACATGGAGCATTTAAAGGTCTTGCCCAAGGGAGGGAGGGATAAATTAGGAGTTTGGGATTAACAGATACACACTACCACATATAAAATAGATTTAAAAACAGGGACCTACTGTAGAGCACAGGGAACTATATTCAATATCTAGTGATAAACTATAATAGAAAAGAATCTGAAGAAGAATATATATTCTATAACTAAATCACTTTGCTATACACCTGAAACTAACACAACATTGTAAATCAACTATACTCCACTTAAAAATAAAATAAAATAATTAAAAAAATAGACTAATGAAAAACAAAATGTCCTGCCCAAGACAACAGAGCCGCATGGCTAACAAATGATAAACCCAAGATCCAAACTCCCACTGCAGTCTGGTTGTGGATGTCCTGCTCCCTGCCCACGCATCACACTGCCGCGAAGGTCGGCTGGAGACAGATGGCTGATGGAGGTGTCATTATCTACTCAAGCTGCCCCAAGAAGTCTTGCATCTGTGCAGTATGAGCCCCACCGTGGGACTGGGGGGCTAGGTCCAGTGAGAGAAGGCAACTTCTCCTAATCCACTGGCCCAGAGGGGCCAGGGTTTCCCAATTCTCACAAGAGTGCAGCCTGGTCCAAGGTGCGTCCTGAGTCTAGGCTACCTCATCTTCCACTTCTATCACCCTCTGCCAAGGCAGCTGGGCTCAGCTCCTCCTCTAGAGCTAGTGTTCTGTTCTCCAGGAGGGTGTGCCCAGGAAAAGACTAATCATCTGAAAACACTAGCCATGGGACAGGATGCCCTGGTCTCCCTTGATCAAAGGAGACAGAACTGTTCATGTACCAGCGCACTCGCTGCGGAAACAAGTCCCATCACTGAGCCCGCCACTGCGGCGTCAGACGGAAACTGTAACCCAGCTCAAGGGCCCTCTCCAGCGGAGGGGAGCTCGGCCACGGGCCAGGAAAAGGTGCGGGGGGTGCCAGAGTCCTAAGAGAAGAATGGCTCCACAGTCAGGCCTCTCGCTAGAACTGTCGCTCCTGCTTTCTCTTTTTAAAGCCCTCTTTCCTATTGTAAATAATCGCATTAAATGAGGACCACTGTCTCCCCTTTCACACAAGAGGCCCATTCAGAGCCTTCAGCAGTAATGAAAGGGGAGAGCACACAATAAAGAGATGAGGGGTGCGTTGTGTTCCATCAGGAGGGAAGCAGGAGGAGGAGGAGGGGGGAGCTGGGTGGAGCGAGGAAAGGCCCAGAGTGTCAAACTCGCCCCGCCTTTTGGAAAATCTCTTCTGAAATCTGCCCCCAAGTGAATGCTGGTCAAGGGGGAAGGGGGTGGGTGCATGGGGCACAAAAAGAGAAGATGGAGGTAGGGAGCTGGGCTTGAGGTTTCCAATATCTTTGGGAGCCAGAACAATAGGTAGGATGATACTTGATGCAAAGAGAATTGCTGATCTGGTGACCAGAAGAATATATTTTCTGTAGCCTTTAGCACAAAGATATTACCCAGTTAGCCTTAGTTTTCCTGGAAAGCATTGGAATGAGTTTCTCTGCCCTTATGCAAAGTAGGCATTTCATAGGATGGGCGATCAGATGATCTTAAAAAGAAAAAATATATCAAGCTTATTGAGAAAGTTAGGGATAGATCCTTGTCAAGTCTTACAGTTATTTTTTTACAGTCAGGCATCAAAACCAGATTGGCCAATCACCAGTTTTTTTCTCTTTAATTCTTAAAACACAGCAGATGCATTTCAAGGAGAGGAAAGAACGAGTTAAAGAGTCAGCACGGCATATGGGTTCAAAGAGACCACTCTGGAACCAGGCTACGTAGATTCAGATTAGCTCTATCATTCATTAATGTGTGACCTTGGGCAAGTTACACAGCCTCCCTGTACTTCCGTTCCTTATATAAAACTTGGAAATAATAATAGTACCACAGAAGATTGTTGTGAAGATTAAACAGGTTCGCAGAGGTGACGGGTTCGCATAGGTGAAGTACCTAGAAGATTGTCTGGCATGTCCTAAGTGCTGGATAAATGCTTGCCATTATTGTGAAAGAATCACTGTCAAATAGAGAACAAGCATCTCCCCATCCATCGTCATGGAAGATAATCCACGAGCAGTGGTGCTGACCCCGAGTTTTCTTCTTTTGGCATATGACACTGTGAGTACTTAAGATTTTGTTCGGAACAAAATGCAAATCATACCTATAGCTTCTCTATGAACTTGAGGCATTTAAATGTAACTTGTCCCCCAGGGCAGATGCAGAAATGCCAGTCACGAATTTTTAGTCACTCTTTCTGTCACTTAGCCAGAGTTATTGTAAGGATGCTTTGCATCAGGACGGTCATCCCAAACCCCATTTCTGGAGGTTTTGGTAACATCTGGTCCCTGACCTCTAGAGAGAGCAAATGAGTCCTTAAAAAAAGGTCTTTTACTCATACACCATTATTCTCTGACTTTCACCCCAAAATCACCAAGCAAGGCTAAAAGATTGGTCCTTCCTGACATCCTTGAGATTATGGATTATGCTTTGGTTAATTTTTCCCCTTAATCCCCTCATATAATTTTAATGTAATTTCCTCATGTACAAATGTTTACCAGGCCATGGTGAACCGCATTAGTAATGAGACTGAATACTACAAGAATGTTAATTATTGAGGCTGCTTTTAAAAATTCATATATATATGAGTGTGGCTGCAGTATTATTGCTCAAGCCATCTCACGGATGATAGGGCAAACGTGTTGTACTGCTCATAGATTTTTAGACTGCCCTGAGTGGACCAAATGAGCCAAATGTTTCAGGCCCATCTATATTATTACACGTATGGATGAAAGCTAAAGAAACCTCGACATACAGAAACTTATAAAATTGCTTTCAATGTGGACAGAAAAGAATTATGAATTTCAAAGAAACACGTTTTAAAGAGGACAATAGTGCTCATTCACGTTCACTAATTGGAGAGTGAAGTTCTGGATAAAAGCAGTATTTAATCCATTCCCTATAGGAGTGGCTCTTGTGAGAGATCCAACCCCTGAGCATGTTTTGGAATTTGCAGGGGTGATTTTGGTTGCACCAAAGATTGGGTGTGTTATTGGAACTCAGTGGATGAGATCCAGGGTTGTAAATATCCTGCAATATGTGGACAGTCTGACACAATGAAGAGTTATCCTACATGCTTTACGATGTTTACCGTATCCCACTGGATTCTCACGTATGCAAAGATCTGGTGATGCGCTTGGCATGTTATTCCTACATCAGTTAGGGTGATGTTCCTCTTCCTCTTATCATATGCTAACAAATCCAGTCTGTTATTATGTAGGTTAACGCTAGTTTTAGTCTAGTCCACCTCTGTTCTTTCACTTTCCTGTTCAGCTTGACTGGAGTCACTTCTGATCTTTTTCACAGCTCTTAATCCAGAGTTAGCCATTTTAAGTGGGTAAAAAAAAATCAAATTCATCATCATGACTTCTAGTATATTCATGCCCAAGATTTTCCAAATTGAAATACATGTTATTTTATTAACCATTGCTTTCTGTTTCTCCTTTATAAAAGGGCATTTTATTAAATATTTAAATTACATGTAAAGTCATATTTTATATATATATGAATCTTCAATTTAGGATAGAAAGAAGAGCATATTTATACATGTATTATACATATATTTTATAAATTATTATGTTTGTGTGTTTCAGGTATATGTTCTGAAACATATCCTATGCTTTATGTATTACATATTTACATATAATAAAACATATAGTATAGGTACCTATCTTATATGTTCTAGATATATGTGCTATACAGGTAGATATTATATGCTATGGTATAAATATTCTTTATGTTATATATGTTATATGCTCACATACTCACATAAACATGCTACATATATGCATACATTGCATACCATGTGCACATGCCTTATAATGCATCCATATACACATTATACACACGCATGTTATGTGCCATTTTACATGTGTGCATGTGCTTGCATCATGGATGTGTGTACATGCATACATGTGCTGGATGGGTGTGTGACAGATTTTAAATACACATACATATTCTGTGCCTTATACATGTACATGCTTATGGTATACATGGTTTGTAAGTTCGTGTTATATATGATTTACACATCATATTCATGTTTCATATATAATAGGAAGAGAAGCATAACTATAAATCTTTTTTATGATAAGGAGATGCCCCATGAGGATAAAGTAGCTGGAGAGAACTTGCTCTGATGTTGATTTAATCTAATCTCTCTCCTCAAATGGGCAGTGATGGGTTTGCAAGTTTTAGCATTTGAATCATACTTTCAGGGTATATTTCAAATGAGATTCAACAAAGCTAGAAATATTTGAGAAGAAAAGGCAGTAGCTATAGGATGAGGTAATATAGTACTTACTGATTCATCAGTACTAACATGACTGAAGCTGCATTGGAAACCAGAACATTCTAGTCAGTTTGCTTACATCCCCATCTTTTCCCATTTGTAGGTCTGAGCCAGAAGCAAAAGGCCCAGAAATATCCATGACTCCCATTTGCATTTTCATACTTGCACATAATTCAATTTCCCATATCCAGCTAAGACTAGCATTGGAAGTGCCCAAAGACACAGAGACAGAGCAAGAGTTAGAGAAATTAGTGATATAAATTCACTGAAATACACTAGAGGTGGAACAAGCCCAGAAGCCATCCTGGGAGTACTACCTCATACAGAGGCTGGCTCCCAATCTCTCAGAGAGTCTGTCCATTGACAGACACGATGTGAATCTTCCACCTCCTTATCTTGGTCTACAAGTCACTGCATTATCCTATACAAGGAATTAGCCCCTGTTTATAAGGCTTGATGCTAAGTATGACTCAGAGGTTAGACCTTCCAATAGACCAGTAATTCTCTGCCATGTGGTTAGCCCTGAGGTCAGCAATAAATTTGCCCTCCCAGGTTTCATCATGTAACAGTTAGAAAATGGGGTTTCTTAGCAGGTCACCAAGTCTGAGGAAGTCTTTGACTGAACCTCGTTGTAACCTGGTCAAAACTATAAGATATATTCAGGCCAAGATCCATCCTTTTGCATTGGCTTTTACTCTTTACTAAGTAGAGATTTTGCCTCCCAAAAATTTAGGGAGGGCTTAGAATGTGTATTTTGTCCTCCATTTGTCCCAGTTCTCAAGAATAGCCTTGACTAGAGGTGACCATAGGAAGGACCCCAAGGAGAAAGACATTACCAAGAGCTGCTGGAGCCAGGTTCATCATTAACCTAGAACGTAGAAACCTTTAGAAGATGTCAAATCTTTAGATCATCTACATTTAGGCTGCAAGGCAATCGTATACATAATGAGAATGAGGGGTCCACAGGGAAGGGATAAAGCAAAAAGGTATCAACAAGTTCTGCGATATTTTACTGAGAGCCTGAGATCCTACTCTTATGAGCACCTTACGACCATGCTAAAGTCGTAGCACGGACTTGTACAGTGCCAACAGTTCCACTACTCTGCTTTAGTCTAAATACATTTCAAGGACTACTTTGACCCATGGGAAGTGGCTGCCCGGAATGCTGGGCTGAGAAGGATTCTCAGGCTGCATAGGGGTGTGAGCGTGTGTGTGTGTGTGTGTGTGTGTGTGTGTGTGTGTGTGTGTTGAGAGGGTGCATATATATGATCCATTAGAAATATGTACATCCATGGAATGGAAAAGATCTGAGCCACAAAGCATTCTTTAAAATCAGACTCTAGTGAAATAGTCCATGGAATATCATTGCACCAGAGAGAGGATATAAATAAACTAAAAAAGGAAAAGCAATTCATTGTGCTTACCATCTTCTAACTTTCTTTTTAAGATGGTGTTCTCCTTCTGAAATATTTTATCAGTATAATGAGTATGGGAGGCAGAACCTGTGAATATGGTACTTTACATGGAAAGGGTAATCACATATGCAAATGTGATTAAGGATACAGACATTGAGATGAGATGCCGGAGATTATCTGGATTGGCCCAGTATAATCCCATGAGTCCTTAAAGAACTGAGAAGCTTTTCTGTCTGTCTTCAGAGGCTGATGAAACTAGGGAGGAAAGGTCATAGATATGCAGCATGGCTGGCTTTGAAACAGAGGAAGGGGGCCATAAGCCAAGGAAGGTGGGTGGCCTCTAGCAGCTGAAAAATGCAAGTGAATGGATTCTCCTCCAGAGTTTGCAGAAAGGAGCGCAGACCTGCTGACACTTTGGTTTAAGCCCAGTGACAACCATGTTGAACTTCTGACGTATATAACTGTAAGATAATAAATTTGTGGCATTTTAGGCTATTAATTTGTGATAATTCTCATGATAGTAACAGGAAGCTAACAAAGCAATAAAAAATCCTCTTTGGGATCTAGTCCAAGGCTTTTCTACTCTCGGGAAATGATGATCTGACCATATGGGTATCTGAAAAATACTAAATGCCACTAACAAAGGGATCAGGAGAAGACCAATGAGTGCCAAAATTTGAGAGACACTGGAAATCCTTGGTTAAAAAAACAATTTCACCCACTACGTATGAAACACCATTATGCAATTAATTTTCATGAAGGTATGACTTCCTATTAAAAGACAAATACCTCTGAGAAAGACAGTGCATTAACACTTATTAGTTATTAGTACCATAGAAAGAGGTAGATAGTATATAAATGTAAACTATTATTAATAAGATTCATTACAAGAGTAGCACATAATCTTTTCCAGAGAGGTCAATGCCTTGGAGAAGTCTCCTGGGGGGATGTGATCTAGAACGTGTATGATTGCACGGAACAAAAAGTCAGGTCATCTTAGGGAAAGTGGGCCGTGGTCATGACAGGGAGAGGTGAATGAAGGGTGATGGTAGGAGAGGTTCCAGTTATAAACCCAGAAAACCTAGAAGCTGGGAGCGGGTGAGGGAGTAATCACAAAGAAGAACAGAATGCAAAAATGAGTATGCTGGAGTCCGAAATAAAATGCTTTTGATTTAAAATTTTGGCTGCCTCTGTCCTTGGCAAGGGTGATGTTTTCTTAACGACCTCTGTTGTACCCACAGGTACTTGTGCCGCATTGTTCCATAGGCTTGATTTGACCCACTTATTCAACAACAAAAATGTATTGCTATGTGTACAACAATATGTTAAACGTGGACATTCTAGAAGCACAATAAGAGACCACGCCATCCAGATTGTCTCATTCTACTGGAGCAATGAGCATGTGTATCTGTGGGAAGGAAATAGGAAAAAGGAAGGGGGGAGGGGTGGGGGAAGGAGTTGAAGAAGGTCCATGATTCAACCCCATTTACACCATGCAGGAGGGAAAATCTGAACGTTGGGGTTTTGCTTCCCATCAACTCTCTGCTTGCAGCTCCATAGGAGTCAGAAGACAACATATACAGAATTTGCAGCCTTGAGAGCAGCAAAATAAATCAGCTTTAAGGAGCAGATTGGTGACTAGATGTCAAGGCCAATCTTAAGATACTATGTAGGTTTCAAACATGCTTCTGAATCAAGCATTCTAAATGACAGCAGGCTTTCATTTCTGTTTCCATTTTCGTTTTCTAAGTCCACAAATAAATTCAGAATGTAGGCTTCCTCACAGCACTTGGTAAAGGTTTAATGGATGGAAAGACTATTATGATAAATCCTAATTAATATTAGTAACTATTGATAGCTTAGATAAGTAAAGACAGTGTCTCTAAAAGCTCACTTCATGTTTTCAACCCTTTGTATGAACAAATTAAATTTACTGATATCTTGCTTTGATTTTCTAGAAATGCAGTAATTCAGTGGGCTTGCACAGACATTGCCATAAGGCTGGTAAGTTAATGTGGACTCGGAGAAGCCTAGGAAGAATTTCAAGAGATCACTTATTCCCTTCTCTTTACAAAGCTGGAGCTAATGGGCAATTATCTCTATTTAAGAATGCAAATAATCATTAGGTAGAACACTGCCATTTTTCTCTTGACGTTAACATGGCTTGAATTTGGTACAGGATCTTTGTACTTTTGAAAGCCAGCAAATTTGAGGAGCAAATCTCATCATGTGGAACAGGAAAAAAAGAAGAAGAACAAGAGTTAAGATAAATAGGAAACCTAATTGGATAGTGGGCAAAGTTATGGCAAACCCTCAAACACAATTTCTTTCTCTAATTTTCAGAGCTTCGAACCTTCTAAATATCATATGTGGAAACGAATACCTCCTCATTGTGTTATTGGAGAAACACTTTTCACTGAACTTCAGACTTTATTAATTATTCTGGTGCAGTGTTATTATAAACTGTTGTTGATTATCTGACTCTTCTGGGCATGTGAGTGATGCCAGAATGTCAGATTTATATTAAAAGGATGTCGTTTGTGAAAACTAAATACAGAAATAAAGTATGTGTTTAATTAGGGCTTTAATCTTCCTTGAGTTCATTTTTGAGAAAGGGGGGTGGAGCCCTGGATGCCTATGGGGTTGATAATATTTTCCTAAACTGATTCGTGTTCCTATCATAAGTATTAGTAAACATCCGTTTGTGTTAGTAATTAACTTTAATGGCTTGATATTAGTTTACCTCTCTTGATTGTATGTTCCAGTCCAGACACTATAAACTAATGGTGCCATCTATATATTTTGCCAAATTAAAAAAAAAAAATACAACTGCCCATTTAGCAGACAGCTTCAGAAAAACAAGCAGGCAGAAAAATGATGGGAGAGTGAAGGAGAGGAGGGAGCAGGAGAAAAGAGTGTATGTTTTGGAGGAGCTGGGAAGAGAAAGAAGAGAATTTAAAAGGTGAGAAATAAATTAATAAATGAAAACAAAAGAAAAAAAAAATACCCATCAAAGCAGGGACCTGGAAACGAAGAGGAAAGTCACACAGTGTGGGACTAAGGAAGGGTCAGCTAACACCACCCCCCAGGGGTGCAGAGGGATTTCCAGTCTCCTAGTGGCTGACAGCCATCAGCAGAGTGGTAGGGCCACTGTAAAATTCGAAGCTGGTTCTTCATATGGAGAAGGTGACAAGGAAATGTCAGAAAATTCAGCCCACTGCTAAAGAGTATTTTCTTTACAGGTTTCCAGGGAAATCTTTGTTTCCCCTCAGCAAGCTCTGCAAGTAATGAAGATGTACTCAGCATTTCCTGTGTGATTCTCATCAGCTCAGTCCTGGGAGGGGTTCCTGTTGTGTCTGCCATCCCTCACCTGGACTAAGTGCCACCCAGGTACGGAGAGGTGTGGCTCCTGGACCATAGAAAGCAGACCATTGTTGCTGGGTGGGGATCCAATTCCCCTCCTGTCTGTAGAGGAAAGGGAAAACAGTGGGAGAAAAATAAATGGGTTCTAGTGACTTTGAACGGATGGTGGTGGCTGTTTTCAGAGAAACAAGTTCCTCTATCTTTTGTGAGAATAAATCAGCAGGTATATATATTAAAGAAGAAAAAAGTTATCTCTTCCAAAATAGGTCAAGTGTTGAAACAGTATAAAAAATTCTATTTTATTCATTTTTTGTTCTCTCCATGGCCCTGGAATGCTTGCTGACATAGCCCTACTTAGGCTTCAGATTCCGGACTGTGCCCTTGAGTTCTAATGATAACTGTAATGATATTTTGTGGGTTCCCTACTGCTTAAACAAAGACAGAATTTATAATGCGCCCCAGAGCATCAAAAATGGATGTTAGAAAACATTAATATTACTATTTTTATCACTATTTAGTGAACAGTGCTGGAAGATATTAATATTACCATGATCATTATTATGGTGAGATAACGAAGTTGTGGAACTCCATGTGGCCAAGAGATTGTTGAGGGGAAAAAAATGGATGAGCCTCTTTTCCTCTAAGTTCTTTAAATCAGGCTTAACTGGAAAAATAATCACAGTGGCTAACAGAGTCAGGAGTCAGTGTAATTAAGTGGGTAAATGAGGCCCATGTCATTTGAATTTATGCATTTTCCTTCATCCCTTTGTTTGCTCTGCCTTTCTCTTCGCTGGTCTCCACCGCAATGTTGTTTATTCATGGAGGGCAGGCCACAATTTTTAATACTGGGGGGAAAATCTGAAGCCCTTCATCCGACTGGCCAATGTGTAGACTGGAGAGAACACAAGGGGATCAAAGTGATATGAAGACAACAGGGGTTTCATTAAAATGTTCCGTTCTCTGCCTGAGGACAGAGCAGGGAGAAAAGGGTGAAAAAAAAAAAAAATCATCTAGCCCAAACAAGTTTAACTTAAAAAAAAAAAGCAACGAACCACCTGTGGTCTCCTTGGAAACAGGCAAGCACACCCTCCAGCCACCTTTTAATGAAACCCCAGAGCCCCTTTATTAATTTATTAAAGAATCTATTTTCTGAAGATTCATAAACCGCATATAACTCATATTCCAACACCTCTCTGCTATGCTAATGGAACGTGCTCCTATGAATAATTAATTATTTAATTAGTAATAATTAGAGGTTGTTGTATAGGTCAAACCATTGGACTGACAGCATGCTATTGTCAAAATGTCACTTGAATTAACGCAACAGCATTTAAGCAGAGAGTGATTCATCATCGTTTAGGGTGGATATTTACCTCCCCATGCCCTTCCCTTCCCCCAAGTATCTTTCCCAGCATATGCCATTTTAAGATGTGTATAACATATAAAGTGGAGCATTTAATATTGAGCATTCTACCAAAAGTGTGTAGCCTTCAGTACTTTGTTAGACACACAGGACAGGGTGAGTTAAGTAGCTGAATTTGTGACATTCAGACACTTCCAGCATTAGTACATGATTTGACACCATTCACATAAAATTTCTAAGACTCCTTTTATATGGCTGGACACCTAAGCTCTCATAAAGAATCAATACATTCAGAGTGAACAGTTGTTCAAATACATTTAAATAATATGTGGGGTAGCTCCGGTGAAATAATCCTTAAAGATGACTATTCTAAAGCAGTCTAGTATTACGGTGTCACGGCTCTGTGCTCGGCCAGCTCTTCACACTGGCTTTTGCATTCTGTCCGTACTCCAACCCTGCTGAGAGATTTCTGGGTCCTCACCATACAGATAAGGGAGCTGAGAATGGCTCTTCCCCAGCGGAGAGCCAGGCTTTGTGCTGCTGGCCTGTCACTCCAGCCATGTCAATTAAGTTCTTGATGCCCCAATTTTTTCATTTGTCACATGGAACCATGATGGCAGCTATCTTGTGAGGATTCAATGAGATGATCCACATAAAGGGCTTAGCTAAACACCTGACTCACAAGGAGCTCTCAGTAAATGATAGATACTGTTACTTCCTATTTTAAAATATCACTTTTCTGTACACAGAAGAATATTGTATGTTGCACAAGGGGGACATTTATGTCCTCATTATTCAGATCAGGAAACTAAGCCAGGCATAATATCTTTGATCCTCTAAGCCAGAGGTCACAAACTGTTTCTGTAGAGGGCCAGACAGTAAAAACTTTTGGCTCTGTGGCCCATATGGTCTCTAGTGCAAAAACAGCCGCAGACAATATGTAAATGAACGGGCATTACTGTACTCCAATAAAACTTTATATACAAAAGGAGACACCCAGACTGAAGTTGGCCTCTGGGCTATAGTTTGCCAACCCCTGGTCTAAGCCATGTTGGCAGCAGGTGGTACATAGCAAGTGCTCAATAAATTCTAGTTAGATTAATGAAATAATGGGCTGGAGAAAGTGGGGGTGAGGCAGGTAAGTAGGAGGAGAGTGAAACCAGGGATGGGAGTGAGGCAAGGTCAGGAGCCAGGTGTGGGTAAGTGCGTGACCCAAACCAGACAGGTGAAAGACCAACAACCCAAGTTCCAGAGGTTACTGGTGCCTGAGACTGGCCAGAAATGGTGAAGAGCCAAGATGGGACGCATGCTGTTTTAAGGACTGTTTTCTTTGTTACCCAAAGTCTTACTGGTCCAGGACCCCATGTGACATGGTGTCCTTCTCCCATACCAGGTTGGCTCAAAGTGAAGTCAGGAGCCTGAGCATGGAGACCTCCAGCGAACGATCATTCTGGTGTTTATTGCATATCAAGGCTTAAAATTTGACCTTTCAAAATTAAATCTCCTTTGGAAAATTGAAGAAGGATGTCCTCTGGGGACAGCTGAGGTCCCACTGCTCTCCCTGCTCAAACCCTGTCCTCTGAGAGATGGAGGCCGACCCAGATTCCCCCCGTACCCAGTGCCCTGTCCGTCCACCAGCCTCACATCCCAGGCAAGATTCTGTCTGGCTCACAATTTCCTGCTCCTCATCGTGTCTTGCATCTCACTCTCTCTTTCGGGGTTTAATATCCTTCTACCTAATTTAAAATATCTCATTCAGCCTCATTCTGTGGATTGGAACCTCCCAGTCTTTGCCTAAGTGAATTTCTAAGCTGCTTCTTTTTTTCACTCAGTTCTATGAAGCTATTCTTCCCACTGTCTCCTTGCTGTTGTTTTGCTGGTGAGAAATCTACTTTCCATATACATGTTGTTCCTTTGTAGGTTCTATTCATCACTTCATATTTGGTGTTTTGCGGTTTTCCCAAGATGAGTAATAGGTGGATTTATTTTTCTTTATCCTGCTTGGTACTCATTGTGCTTCTTGAGTCTGAAGGTTCATGTTGTCATCTAATTTAGTAAATATTCAGTCATCATTGATTCAGTTAAATATCCTAGGATCACCACTACTTTTTTTCTCTGCTTCTTCTCCTCTGAATCTTCTCTTTTTAGGTCTCAGCCTCCACATCGTTGATCGTATCTTTTTCTTTCCAGGCTGCATTTGGAATAATTGCCTTAGATATGTTTTTCTGTTCATTAATGCTTTAGCTAAGTCTAATCCAGATGTTTAACACATCAAATTAGG
This sequence comes from Balaenoptera musculus, assembly GCF_009873245.2. Lineage (NCBI taxonomy): Eukaryota > Metazoa > Chordata > Mammalia > Artiodactyla > Balaenopteridae > Balaenoptera > Balaenoptera musculus. The sequence continues at coordinate 26,031,196 of NC_045795.1, forward strand.
TTTCATAAAATTTCAATGACTATTTTTTGTTTCTAGAAGTTCTATTTGGATTTTTCTCAAATATGCCTATTCTGGTTCATAATGGGTTTTTAATTTCCTCCCTGTGGCTTCCATGCTCTTTTAGTTATTTAAAACATCCTTATTTAAAGTCACTTTTGGGGCTTCCTTGGTGGTGCAGTGGTTAAGAATCTGTCTGCCAATGCAGGGGACACGGGTTCGAGCCCTAGTCCGGGAAGATCCCACATGCCGTGGCGCAACTAAGCCTGTGAGCCACAGCTACTGAGCCTGCGCTCTAGAGCCCGCGTGCCACAACTACTGAAGCCCACGCTCCGCAACAAGAGAAGCCACCGCAATGAGAAGCCCACGCACCACAATGAGGAGTAGCCCCCGCTCGCTGCAACTAGAGAAAGCCCGCACGAAGACCCAACGCAGCCAAAAATATAAATAAATAAATAAATAAAAAATAAAATAAAAGTCACTTTTGGATTTTTCCACTATCTCAGTGTCTTAGGATCCATCATTCCCTCATGTGGTTTATAATTTTTATTGCAAGCTCACCTTAATCGGTTTTTTTAACCTTAATAGCTGGAAATTGTGGAAGTCTTGCTACAGAGAAGTTCACATTTGTTTCTTGCTGGCACTCCAGGAATTTCACTGGTCCAACATCAGTTTTACATTAATTTATACCCTTGAGGAAAGTCCTGTTGCTTTCATGTAGCGAAAATTACAGGCCACACCCACAGTTTGTGCAGGCAAAGCCTAGTTTTTCAATTTCTCCTGGGAGACTTTTTGTCCACTCATAGCCCAGGGCAGAGAAACTCAGCTAGGTCACTCCCCTGTGCTGATGGGGAGAATCTTTCTAGTTCTATCACTCAAGGGTTCTGGCTTTATGTAAATTCTCCTCTTCACACAGGCCTGAGGCCACATCGCTTGACCTTATTTGGGCTTTCAAGCTAAATTCCTTAGAGCCCTGATATCTGATATCCCTCTTGGCACTGATGGTATCAGGTCATGAGATCTGTGTTTTGGCTTTAACTTCCCTTTTCATTTCTGACACCAAGGGGATTTTCTCCCCTCCCTCCCTCCCTTCCTCCTTTTCTTTCCTTCCACCCTCCTTCCCTTCACTTTCTCTCTCTTCATTGTCTTTCTTTTTCTCTTTTTAAAAATTCATTTGTATATTTAAAAGTTTGGCTACGTCTGATACACTACAGAAAATGGGAGGTAACAAGCATCCCAATTTATGGACATCTTAAACAATCTTCAACACTCTTAAGTGTTCTGTAACCACTTGAGGTTGACCTCTTGGCAACAGTGATTTGAAGCAATTCTTTTCCATGTCTCTCTTTTGCTGTGACCAGATTGAAATGATTTATCAATGTTTTTCATTGTTCTGTTCTCATTGCCTGCCACATGGCCTTTATTTTTCCAAATGAATTACTCTGATATTAACAGAAAGTGTGTGTGTGTGTGTGTGTGTGTGTGGAGATCAAGAGAGTACGTGGCTTCTACAGGAAAAGCATGCAGCTGTGTATCAGAGGCAATTGCTTGTCAAAGAACCAGGAACCTCTCTCAAGCTAGACTGGCCACGACAAACCTGGCTGGTTGTCATGGAACATTTTATTTTCTACCTTCACTCTTTTCTTTTTCCCTATCCTCAACCACTTCCCCAACTTGAACTGACCAATCTCAAAAGTAGCTACTTTAATGTTACAGAACTTCCAAGTACCCCTCATTGAAGAACTCATTTCCCACTAGTATCAGTCAGGATAGGTTAGGTTACGCTGTCATAAAAAACACCCAACGGTGAGTGGCCTCCAATGAGATTTCTTTCTTTCTCATCTCTATGACCTTCCTGGGTTGTGGCAACTATCATTTTCACAGTCCAAAGCAATCACATGCCACACCTAACCTCAAGGATACAAGTACTAATCCCACCATACGGTAGAGAGAAGGACTGGAAATATTTGATGGGCAGAATTCATGGTTACCACCCTACTCCTCCCCAACCCAACTTTTTTTTGCCTGAGGGCAGAAGTCCTTTGTGGGCTACTCTTAGGATCACCGCAGGGCTGCATCTGGAGGAGGGAGCTGCCTGAGAGGAATGCCATGGCAGCCTTTGGCAAGTAACTACACCCTGACCTACTCTGACCAGCTGGGGGCCAGAAAGGCCAAATAACTAGTTATTATAGGCACCTTCCATAAATAGTGACTGTTTTGGCTTACTTGATACTCCAGAAAGCTAGACTCATTTGTCATATAAAGCAGTGATATTTCCTTCTCAGAACTGTAAAGTCATATGATTTGATGGTTTATGGGTCACTTTAGTCGGATGTCCTGGGAAGGAAGTATTGCTGTCCCCATTTTGTAGATGCTCAAACTAAGACTAAGAGAAGAGGTGAAGTTAGGTTTTCCACAGTTTCCTCAACTGTCAAATGGAACTAATCATACCCCCTTTGCAGGTGTATTGTGAAATAGATAAATAATAACAGACATCCAGCTCCAAGCATGTTGTATCAGCAAATATTCATTCGCTTCCCAGTACAGATACAGGAGATCAGTGGGGGATGGATTGGCCCCTTTATGAATGAGGTGGGACTTGAGCTAAAGGCATATCGAAACATTTATTTAATGTTTAATAATTCAAAACATTTATTTAAAAATCAGCAACAATGACAACAAAAATAATATATGTCCAGATCTTGAGGCCATTACTTATTCCAAAGTAAAAAGTTTAAAAAACAGCACTACTATGTGTGAAGCTCTGTTCTAAACTCCTTATAAATATTAACTCATTTAATCCACATGATAACTGTATGAGATATGTGCTACTACTATCGTGATTTTATAGATAATGAAAATGGGGAACAGAGAGGTTAAGCTACTGGTCCAAGGTCACACAGGGATGGAACTGGGATATAAGCCAAGTCTGTCTGGCTCCAGAATTCATGCTCTTAGTCAGGAGTACCATTTTATTTCCTAATGCAGCAAACATATTCTATTTGGAACAGCAACTCCTTTTGAAGAATCTGTCATTTCTACTCCCCAGAAGCAGTAAGTGGTGTGTGGCATCCCTAACAAAAGTGGGAGTTGGCCCACTCTTCCTTCTTGCCATTCGCCTCCTGGCAGTGGATGGCGTGGCTCGGGCATGCCATGTTCCTGGTGGCTGGTGAGCTGGAAAGTAGCAGCATAGTTTTAAAACCCATGTATCACTTTTAACATCTGAGTTCCCACAAGTTCTTATCTACAGGTGGCTATGAAATTTACAAACTTTTTAGCACCTATTAAGTATTTTAAGCAATCTTTAATACCTTGCATCACAACTGGCTCAAACATGCTGCAATCCTATTTATTGGTTTAGCAGACTGAGTACACTGCAACAACTGTGCTGGAATTTTAATTTATTTCACTATATAGATGTGCCCTCATTCTCTTTTTTAACTCTACAAATGCTACAGAGACCCCTGGTAGACACTATTTCAAGGTACTCCACTGTCAAGTAAATGCAATATTAAAATTATTAATAACGATCTAGATAATTCCATGTCCTATTCTCAGTTTGGTCTTTGTCAAAGGCAAGGAGCCCTCTGTTCAATTTCTTGTGCACTTGATTTCATTTTTGAAATCATTGCTCAATAGTTCTATGTAGGTGTTTTGTCAAGTGATTGGGGAAGCAAAACATCTCAACAAAAACTTCTAGGAATCCCATAAAAACCAAGCAATGTTGACTAAGCTAAATTGCCCAGGTAGAGAAGCCTTCCAGTGAGAATTTCTACCTAAGGAGATCACTAAATAAGTAGTCTGTGACATTCCTTTATTTACATAAGCACTTAACCCCAATACAGGTGACTATTCCAAAATAAATTAAAAGTGAAAGAAATTTCCGGGAAGAGAGTTAGAAGATTCCTCCTACTGCCAAAGATGAAATATAAAAATAAATAAAACACAGTCACCCCCTCCAAATAAAACAAAACTCAGAAAGCCCCTCCTTAATTGGCACATGACCAATTGATTTTAATTAGATTACAAGCCTCTCCTGTTTACCACCTAGTGGTTGAGGGGTTAATGGAATTAGGGAGGGCTACCAGAATAGCTGATGAGTGATTCTTGCATGGATAATAATTCCTGAGTGGGAGCGAGATGTACCACCTCCCTCCCCATCTCAAGGTACTTCAGGCTCAACTGGATATAAAGATTAGACAGTGTTCTTTCTGCTTCATACATCACCCAGCAGAACACAGCTGGCTCTTTGGCTCCAGGGCAAACACATTAGAATAGACAAAAATACAGGCTATGTTAGGGTAGCTTGACTGAATTGCCCTTCAACCTGGATTTTTTCTTATTCATTTATTTATTCATTCATTTATTTATGTGACAAGCTAGGAGGCCTTTGAAAATTTCCCCAGTTCCTAGAATATCCCTTCTTTTAATAAGTATGCATTCTCCCCTGAAATCTTGTTTCATCACCGATCAGTGCAATCACCATCAGCCTCACCTCCACTGCTGTGAATCTCAAAGTGAAGAGGGAGTTCTGAGGCTCTGAGTTTAAGAAGACTTACAATCAAAGTGGTTCCAATCTAACCTTACTCACTGCACCTCCTTGTTCTTCATTCCAACATCTGAGAATCAGTATTGCTTTACAGATCTCATGCCAATCTATAAAGTTATAAAATCTCTTGTGAGTCCTGTGAAAACTGTCCCCTGTAATAGCCACCTCCACCTCGTGGGTTTGCGGGGAGCTGCCCTGCTCATTCAGGGGCAGCTTGGTCTGCCATCAAGCTGAAGATTTTACTGACTGATCATGGTTTGTAAAGTAAACAACGGGGTTTTCAGAAGGAAAGAAATGTGGATGCTGGAAGATGAGAAATCAGGAAAAATAGAAGCTTATGAAAGAAGAAACAGGGCCCTTGGAGTTGGAATTTCCGTACCCCTGACTGTTCTCTGTCGCCAGGATGAATAAAGGAACAAATCTCCCATTTTATTAAATCACAACAACACAGCCCAATGGAAAAATAAAAGCGCTTACCAACCCTGCTTCTAGAACTTTGCAGGAGAGACCACTAATGGTTTAGCCTTGCAGACTTAACTAGAGTCACATTAAAGGGATGAAAGAAATAACTGGGGGACAGGCCCTACCAAAACAACAACAAAACTATTTTTCCCAACTATGATGAAATTGACTCCAGTCTTATGAAAAATTGTATTTGATAACGACATCTGATGCTTCAGAGCATATGAACAGTTGCTGAAATACGTAAGAGAAAGAGAAATTGTGTGTTCCTCCCACAAAGAGACGAATGCTGTAAGAATTACATAATTAGATTTATATATATATTAAGTTATAATTGTTAACTTTAAAAAGCCCACTTTGTTTCTTCTTAAAAATAATCCATGCATGGTTTGTAAAGCCCACATGATGTTTCTGTACTTTGAATGTTGCCTTATATTAGAAGAGTTTATTTGCTTTTTTGCTTTGGGGTGTGTGTGTGTGTGTGTGTGTGCGCATGCACACACATTTTAATGAAAACTTTCTGTGCACAAAAATGACAGTAGCTGCATAAAAGCATATATAATTTTGATAATATTACCAGTATAACAAAATCCACTTTTCTTTTCTCCCCTCCCCCAACTTTTTAAAATTTACTTTTAAATAAACCAACTTTGACACCTCAAAATAAGGAGGAGAGATTTTTTAGGGCCACTGAGTATTCTAACTGAATAACTATTTTGCTACTTTAGTCCAGGAAGTTGATCTAAGAACCTAAAATCTGTTATTGTGACCATGAATGAGTTTGCACATGACTTGGGAGTGTAGGGATTCAGGCCAGGGAACATGTGGCAAAGGAAAACAAGAGTGTAAACCTACAGGAGTTGATAAGTAAGCCCTGGACAGTAAAGATTTTTAACCAAATGGGGGAAAGTATAAGGTGCTAGCAGAGTGGAGGTTTTATGAACTGGAAGGTGGCCAAGAGAATGGACCCAGGAGAATGGAGGTAGAGTCTATGGACTCCTAAGAAGACAATCTCTATACAACTGGGGGAGATGCATCTATTCAGCGATTGCTTTTGAAGATGGAGGGGCATGAGTCCTTGAGAAGTCCATTGACTGTAGTGATTCTCAGTGGGGAGAATAAAAAACATGATGCTTTCAAAGGTGCACGTGCTTCTACCCGTTTCAGAGATTCTAATATTCCCTCTTCAGGGGAACATGTCCCCCAAAAGCAAAATTTCAGGTACTTTGTCAGATGGAGTCAGAATCACGGACTCTTCTGGTTAAAGAGTCAAGGAACCTGGGAGCTGAGGCCTTTGGGAGAGTCAATGCCATGAGGTTCTAGTAAGAATTCCTTGTTCATCAACATTCACAGCTACTCTACAGAGCCACACCCCCTGGCCTTTTATTCCACTCCTCCGTTGCTGGCAATGCCTGCCTTGCCTTCGCCCCGCTTCTTTACCCCTCCTGTCTCTCTGCTCCACTCCACTCACTTTGTCTTCCTGAATCTAAGCCTTCTTTAGACAAGGCTCACAGATCACCTGCTCTCTAACTCTCCAGGTCTGAGCTAAAGGCTTTTATTCATGTTCCCCTAGCACCCCGGGTCTCTCTCTACACATATTTGCACCTTCTATAATGAACTGGTTTATTTACTTGCTTATGTTCCCATTATACTCTGAGTTTTATAAAGAGTCAAGGTCTGCTTTTGAAATCCTCCTTTTAATAGGGTCCAATGCGAAAGAAACATCCACTAAATATTTGTTGAAATAAACTAATCTAAAATTCCAAAACAGGATTTTTTAAAGATTAATCAAAATGACAATTTTAAAAGACACCTCAAAGGAAAGGGAGGAGAGGGATAAACTTCAGTTATTCAGTGATCTTAACAAGTAATGGCATCTAAGGAATATCATAACTATGAGATATAAGTTATCGTCAAAGCTATGCTTAAAAATGAAACCCAGTTGACTACCAAACAGAAAATATTCAGGTGAACATTAAAGGAAGTTTGCATAGATACTGCGGAATTGGAAATTCTGCCTTTGGACACATTCAATTTGGCATGAAATCATTGTTTAGACAGGTGCACTTTCTGCTATGCCTTGCATCACCCAAGCCACAACAACCCAAGGTGTGGGAAGACTTCTGGAGTCTCTGTGATCCTCCGTCTTTCCATATTCTTCCTGGCTATGCTAAGCCTAGATGACATGATTTACTCCACTCTGTGAATTGTGTTTGGGAAGATGTATTAGGTAAGCCTAGAACACAGAAAAAGAGGACAAAATAAAAGAGCTGATCTTCAGAGTGCCTGTTATGTGCCAGAAATTTCCAAAAATTCTAAATACATTAACAAATATAGTCCTTACAACCACTGTCCAAAATCAACATTTTCATCACTAGGTAAGGAGACTGATTCTCACTAAGGTAAAGTCCCTCTTCTAAAACCACACAGCAAGCGTAAAGCAGAGACAGAATTGGGATCAAGGGCTCCCTGACTCCACAATCCATGTGATCCCTGCATCCCACAGCCTACAGTCTCATCCATGGAGAGCAAGGTCCACCACAGAGGGCAGACACAGGGATCCCCTGCTATTGAGATGACTCTCGAGAGAATATTTAGCTCTACTCACAAAAGGGGTTGTATAGCATGGTAGACATATTAACTAATCTGGGGAGATAAACCTAGGAAATTACACGTATAAATTTATTCATTCAACAAAATATTTATGTCCATATTACTTGACCACCCTTCCTGAATCTTGTACAGGAGAATAGGATTTCATCCCATTCACATTTAGTGAAATAACTAAATGAATAATTTATTCCTTCAGTGTTATATTTCTTGTATTCTGTGGTTTGTTATCATTTCCTGTTTTCCTTTTCTTAATATTTTTCTGCCTTAACTTCCTATTCATTCCCTTTGTCCCACTTAATAATTTGAAGTTCTACTATGCTTTTTAATGTGAATAGCTATTATTTTCTCATTCCTATTATGTTAAGCCTTTATTCCTCTATTATTAGATTTATTAGATTTGAATATGAGAGGTAGTCTTCCAACCCTTTCTCATTTCGATGCAGCTCAGCAAAATGAAATATAATTTTCAAAGTCATTTTTCTGTGTCCCATCTTTACTCCGAACTCTTGGATTCTGTTGAGATAAACTTTAGTTCCAGGCTGTTAGCTTTATTTTCTCCCATAACAGAATGCCTCTTCTCTTTCAAAAATCATTATTTAGCAAACATATTATAAATTTGTTTTGACGTTAACCATTTATGTTAACTTATGTATTGCATCATTTGGTGCTTGGCAATAATTTCGCTTTTCTTCATTTTTACGCTGCTGTTATGAATCCATTTTGATTATTTAAAATATGTTTGTGAATTTTTCCTTAGATAAATAGCACCTTGTTTGCATTCCTCTCTTTTTGTTCTAAGTAGCTGCTGCTGGTCATGATCGTTGGGCTTCCAGAATTGTAGAGGAGAAGTCTGATGCTAGTCTGATCCCTTTCTCTTTGTAAGTGAATTTTCTTTTTTGAGTGAGAGTTTATGATATGATCTTTTTATCCTTAGATTCAGCAATGTCCTGGATGTATGTCTTTTATTAATTCTGCCTGAGACTAAGTCAGCTCAGCCAATCTGCTCATTCTGTTGACCTTCCACTCACCATTTCTGTTTTCAACAGCATCTGTTTTCTTTTTCAACTCATCTTTTGGATTTTTAAAGTCCATGTTTCCTAAATTCAAAACTGAAGTCCCTTTTTGTGCTCTAATTTTACTCACTTGAGAGCTCTCTTGTTTTTTGATGAAATATCTCAATTGACATTTTCATTGTCTCTACTTCAGTGGGGGCATTCTATTTCAGACAATTAGCTGGGTCTTCCCTTCTCAGATCGCCAGAGCCCTTGAGTTGTAACTTGTCTTTGCCCCATTATGGTATAAAAACCTTGGGCGTCCAGTTAAATTACAAGGTCTTTTGAACAATGGAAAACCAGAAAATAGGGAAAGAATGGTGTGTCCGTCCTTACCGACCATCAGAGAACAAGTTGACAAAGAGTTCATCCTCTGCAGAGGATTTCTGCTCCTGGACCTCCTAGGAACATGTGGCAGCCCTCTCCTAATTTCAGGGGCTTGGAGCTACTCAGTCCACCCTCATAATTGTCCCCCATACCCTCCAGGGTCAGCTGGACTGGGAGAGCCTTCCTAGTATGACAGAAATTTGGCCCATGCAATATTTGCCAAAGGGAATCACGTCAGCTGACCACTCTGGCAGGTACAGAATTCTGGACATCTAGTCTGTCCTCAAGGACAAACATGACTTCCTCTCTACAACTGGTAACCTGGCTCCTTTCCCCATAGAACTAAATCCTGGACCTGCTCTTTCCTTAGAACTAAAATGTAAAACTTCTCCTGGGTTTACCAGCCTGCCTCCCCTGGTGGATGTCTTCTGCTGCAGAGGAAGATAAGAGGGGATGAGGGTCAGGACCACATACTCTGGTTATTCTCTTCCCAGAATTTCCTTGGAACATATTTACCGAAGACTCATTATTTGCTGCCAGTGGGATATCTTGAGATGGAACCATCAAAGACATTTATAGTTTGCTCATGGAACACAATATTTAATGTTTTTTCTTTTAAAAAAGGTTGTTAAAATTGAAGTTAAAAGAACTGAATGGTTCTAGACAATCTCTGATTAGTAACACGGGAGCTACAAACATTTTTATTTCATGATGTATGAAAACTTCAGTAATGTGCAAAACTGGATTGACATTACACATTTAAGGGATATGGCAAGGGCATATGTGAGGACATTTGAGAATGACTTTTGCTGCTTGGAAGGGCTTCAGAACTATCAAAGTAAATTCACTGGTACCTCCTGGATTCCTAAGAGAACTCACGGTATAGGTATTGTTATCACTTCCACATCCCTGATGAGTCTATAGTCCAATTTAGGTTAAATGACTTGCCCAATAAGTAAATAAACTGCTATATTTAAAATAGATAACCAACCTACTGTATAGCACAGGGAACTCAGCTCATTACTCTGTAATAACCTAAAAGGGGAAAGAATTCGAAAAAGAATAGATACATGTTTATGTATAACTGAATCACTTTGCTGTATACCTGAAACTAACACTACATTGTTAATCAACTATACGCCAATATAAAAATAAATAAATAAATAAATAAAATTTTGAAAGAATATATAGTGGAACCTAAGTCTTCTTATGCCAAAACCCAGCTCCAACATACCATAAAACTTCCTAACCATTGGAGCAAGATACCACTGAATAGTGATAGTATGGCAGAATGCCAGCTTTAATTTCCTAAAGCAATTGTTCAAGTTCTACAGTGTAACAAATTGATAAATATACTTTAGCAGAGTATGCTAAACAAGTACCTTATAGTTCAGGGATATATTTACAAGCAGATTCTTTTTCCTCTTTATAACCATGTGTTTACACAAAGTTATACAAGGTAAGTGAAGAAAACACAGTCGCTTTAGTGTCACTTTCTAGCTCCCAAGATCCACTAGGGCAGAATGGGGAGGGATTGCTGCCGTGAAAAGGAATTGGAAATTACTGTCACTTGCTCTTCTGAGCAGGAAAGTGTCCCTGTGGAGGGCATAGAAGGATGTAGAGTTTCTCTGAAATCTTATGTGTCTTGAAGAACTGAATTTTTTCTTTTCCACCAGGGGAGGAACAACACTTTCATCGGCAGGTGTCAGCTGTGTAGTATTAGCACGCGGGCTGGGTAAGGGTCCTGTTGGCATTAGATCCTCTCTGTGTATTGGGCCAGCTGGCTGGAGTGCTGACACCTATGAAGAGTTGCCTGGCATTCAAAGCAGAGCTGCACAGACAGGAGTAATTCACCCATACTCACAACTGACCGTATATGTATGCATAGCTAACCAATGCATACTTATAGCTAATCAGTCTTAAAGATGGTGTCATAATCATATCTCATCAATCTATATTATATTTAAGTCGAATAAGCTTAACCAGTTAAAGGGACAATCCCATTACCCAGGTCATAGTGCTATTTCATGGAGGGTCCCAGGTCCCCAAAAGAGCTTTGCTTCAGAGAGTTCTATCAACACAAGTACACATAAATACACACCTAGCCTTAGGTTCTGCACTACAGGGGTGTCAGCTATTGCAAAGTTACTACTTCTTTTTTTAACTCCTATCTTGTTACTTCATCAGTCTCATCATTCCCTAGATACTTGCTTTCTTATTTGAATGCTTCATCTCTAGAAGCATATTATTATTTGCACAACTTCAGATACCAAATTTATAGCAAACTATTTCTAATTTCAATTAAGTCTCAAAATATCCATACTCATAGTTGTAATTGCCTTAGCTTTTTAAACAAAAACTCCTTGCACACACGCTATTTTACATGAGTGTCTCATTTCTGAGGGAAGTTTTCTAAATTGCTCATAACACACAGGTACAGGGCCCCGAGAGCTGACAGGCTAAGATTAGGATGAGCTGGGCTGAATCGCTACCCCTCTAATTACATCGAAGGGAACCATTGATTCTACATTTGATAATACACTGACCCTGAAGTAAGGAACAGATTACAGTGGGGAAATGGAAGTGGTTACTCATATTTTGTTGGCGAAGCAGTTTTTCTACTGACTTAACAAAAGGGCCTATAATCTACAGAAAAGGTATCTATAGAGTGGTCAAATTATTATGTATGTAGACCTTCTTTAGGCAGTTAAGTGATAAAAAGAAACTCTCTTAAGTGCTCTGCTTTAAAACCTCAAAAGCCAATACCTTATAAGGCCATTAAGCTTCAGTTCCTTATTTTTAGAAATGCTTTTATTGTCCAGTTTATCTTCATACATTATCTTTACACTTTTCTATGTACTGTTACTCTACCCCTTATGTAATGTTTTTCTGTTTTTCTCCCTATCAATTGATAAGTGATTTATAAAATGAGGAGAAAGTGGAAACTCAGTGCATGTGTTGGTCTGTATTCAAATATGTGTATATATGCAGACAATATGTGCATCTGTATAAAAATAGACATATATGTATAGTGATCAAATAGTCCTAAGTAAATGCTATTAAGAGATTCTGAAGAATTTTTTTCTCATACCTATCCTTACACTGATCTAACATTTTATACTTTTCAAAGGCACTTCGCATTTTTTGACATTGCACTAGTGAGGTAGAGCAGATGTAACCTTAATTTTAAAAGGCTCAGGCAGAGAGAGAGAGAGATCAAACTCAAAGCCCCAAAGTTAACGATCAAAACAGCACTTGAGTTCTTATCTCTTAACCTCAACCTCCTTCTACAGAAAAACATTGAATAAAGAAACACACTTGTAGTCATAAATTACTAGAGGCCACGCTGCCCTTACAGACAGGGCTGATCAAAAGTAAACTGAGAGCACAGGGAAGTGTACTCAGTATTTTGTAATAACTTATAAGGGAAAAGAATCTGAAAAAAATACATATGTGTATATATATATATATATATATATATATATATAGAACTGAATCACTGTGCTGTACACCTGAAACTAATATGACATTGTACATCAACTATACTCCAAATAATTAAATAAATAAGTAAACTGGGAAAACAGGAAAAGAGGTTCAGCTGTTCTTTTGGGATCGTCCTCATGTCTGGTTACATCCCTGGGTCTTTTATGAATTTGTCTCCTTTTTATTTTCTAATCCTGCCATGGCAAGCCCCCATACCCCAGCCACTCTCCTTGTTCCTTGGTCTGAGACTTCATCCTATCCCAGCCTCAGCTCCCTAAACAGATTCTTCTTGCCTCCATCAAGAGAGCTTCAAGCCCCCAGGCAAAGACTCTGCCCTGCTCTCAAGATCCAGGCATCGAGGCACCGTTCATGACCCTGAAAAGCACAGTTCATATTTCCTTACAGACCACTGATCCATCTTTCTCTCCCTGGTAACTTAACGTGCATTTTAGTGAGGGTTCTTCTGGGGATAATGCCTCTGCTTTTGCAAATTCCCTAAGGTGAGAATTCCAGTAGTATGATAAAGAAGCACCAAGGCGAAGCAGCAGGCCCAACGTCAGAGTCAAATGATTCCCTTGCATTCCAAATTGCCTCACACTCTGCAGAGAGGCAGAGAGGGGTCTGCCTCAGTGCAGGTACCTAGGAAGATGCTATGAACATGACCTGCTAGGAATGGGAGAGAAAAGATGCTCTTTCTCTCTCTACCAGCGTTGCTGGTGAGGTTAGAGCTTTTGTAGCTTGTCCCTTGGCCCCTCCAGACCCTTTCAACACGAGTGGAGTAAATAACCACGTACCACAGCCCCGCTGCCTCAGAGTGCTGCCTTACCTCTATGTGCCATTACCGATAGCAATCATATATATCTCGAAGCAAAGAAGAGGACTTAACATGTGACAGGCTTAACATGTCACTTTACAGAAATCTTTTCTATATCGATAAGTGTTTTTCAATACATAAATATAAAAACTGATTGGGAAGCTGATCAAGTTCAATTACCATAGAAATATGGATTAAGTGAACATGGGGATATTTACCTCATGCAGTCAATTACTCAATAACTATTCATATTTCGAGGGCTTTTTATATGCCCAAGGCTTATTTACCTAATCTCAAAATAGCAGATATATGAGATTCCTAGCTTTAGACAACATGAAAAAAAGTAAATACACGAATCTCAAGAAATGATTTAGTCTGAAAATCTGATAGATGTAGTATATATTTTACCTTTGTTAATTGACTGATCCTAAATCTACTAAGTTTAATACATATTTTCACCTGTATTGTTTGACAGATCACCTGTATCGGTTGATAGATTGCCATTTTTTAAGAACAGGTATACCGGGGAATAGCCCTAACCTTTGATGTTCTTAGCCTACAGGACAAGCCAAGTCCTACTGTACGAAGTTCCTGAGGCATCTCTCTCCAAAACACAGCAGAGGTCAAGGTCAGCCTTGAGCTAATCATGGCTGCTCATATATTCTTCCTAAAAAATGTTCTGTGTTTTGCCCTAATTTTGGTATCTTCTTAATAGCCCTAAAGTCTAGCAATGGTTCTGAGCTCTGATCAAGAAATGCAAGGCGTTCAGAAACAAAGTGAAGAAAGACACTATATCCATCCACAGAAGTGATAAGTCATCAGTTATCTTTTCAAGTTCACTAGAAATTCTAATCAGTGCATGTAAATCATTAGGCACCGGTATGCTTATTGTAGGGTTACTTCACAACTTAATCTCCTTCTCTTCACACAAATATGCTAGCCTTTAGAGTCAAAAAGACCTGAGTTTGTGCCTCAACAAAGTCATTTATTGGATATAGAACCTTGGAAAGGTCATGTAATCTCCATAAACCTTAGTTTCCTTATATGTAAAATGAGGCTAATAATAAAAGTTACCTTGCAGACAGAGGATTAAATAAGCATGTTTATTACAGTGTCTGGACAAATACAAACGTTAGCTATTATAATTATTCGATAGTCAAATTATCCAAACCCTACTCAGCTTCTCTATAGGGGTAGAACTTCCATCTTCCTTGGTGGTAGCAGTATAATCCTCTTCTAAGATTATTTGCAAAAGTGAACTTTAATAGGTAAGCTCATATTATTTACAGATTTCAACTAGAATATTCTTCCTTCCTTTTCACTCAGCCCACTTTTTTGCTTGCATATTAGGTTCCAAAATTCTGTCCTTTGGGGTTGAATTTTTCCATGCATGATCTCAGACAAAAGGTGATTTTTTTAATAATGTTGAATCAAATTTACTCTGTCTACTTTTGAATTAGAAGCAGATGAAAGTAACTTATTTTATTTTTCTGTCTGAAAGAAACGTAAGGCTGTTTCTGTGCTCAGATAATTCACTAATAGCTAAAAGTAGCCAAGAATCTCATCTTCACTCAGGAAGTCTCCTGGCTAATTATGAAAATATTAATTAAGTTAGGGGCAATTGAGAAAAGTTACTTTTGAACCTGTTCGATGTGAGCTGGTATTAAGTTACTACTGTATTTGTGTGGCATTAGGTTTCAGAAACATCTGGGAACAGATTCCCATGAAACATAACTATGGGTTTATGATCTTTTTTCTCTAGGAAAAGGGATAGGTATTCCACTGTCAGTCAGCACACATGACCTTTGGAAATTATTCAAAAGTTTAGTATGTCCAAAACCATTCAAAAATATGCCCCAACTCAGAATATATTTATATATTGGTTTTGGGTTCTCAGGATGGTCCATTTGCCCCTCCAGATGCACTGTCCACTATTCCCATCCTGCTCTGTATCCAGGGAGGCTGCCCCTTATTAACAGCATCCATGGGTTCATTTGCCCTATGGCTTCTAGCTGTTTTCAGCCAATGGGTAGCATAGGTACGAGCTTAGAGAGTGAGAAAAGGGTGAATTTGAGATGTATTCCCTGCTCCCCTCATGCTAGGTTGCAGTGGGTTGGCTGCATCTCTCTACCAACAGCCCCTGTCCTGCTCCTGTTTCCATGTAGCTACTCTACGTGGTCCTGGGCAGTCTCTCCCCAACCTCATCCTTTGCCCTTTTAGGCCTTGGGATGTTAATGACTTCCCAGTGTGACTAGCTCTGGGGTACGGCACACCCCTTAAACTCCACCCAGGCTGTTAAATGAGTCCCTGTATAAACCTTTGTGAAATTATCCATTTTGAGTGTGCCACAGCATGCTTAGCGTTAAAAAAGCTTTTAAGCCTATGCAGATTCTGTTCCATCTGCCAAGCATCCCATACCCTGTCTCACCTGCCTGGAGATCATCCATTCATCCCTTGAGACATAACATCAAAGACAGCTCTTCTGCGAAGGCTTCCCTCTGGTTTTCTAGTCAGTGAATCCTGCTCTTCCCTGGGCTAAAGTCTTGAGCCAGGTTGCATGTGTTCAAATCCTGGCTCCACCATTCACTCGTTGTATGACCAGACATAAAATGTGTTGCTTAACTTTCCTGGGGCCTCAAATTTCTCCTTGTAAGGTAGAAACAATAACAAAACAATAACAAAACTCCCTCACAGAATTATTGTGCAAGTTAACATTTGTCCATACTTTTCATGTGCTCAGAACACTGCTTGAAACATTTGAATCAATAAACATTATTATTGCAGTCATTGTTATTACTACTGTTAATCTACATCCTTAGGCTCTCTGTGCTATGCATCTTGGTCTCCCCGGCCTTGGCCTAGCACTAGTGGGTTTTCAATAAGTGTTTACTAAATCCTGGAAATGAGTCTTGTGGCAAATATTCTCTTCTCTGGAACGTTTTTCATTTCTAAGAAGACACTCACTGAAACCTGTGTGAGGTGCAGAATTCCATTTTGACTTTTTTATGGAGTTGCATTTGAAGAAAAATGAAGAGCTCAGACACTGGGATTATATATACTTTGGATTCTCTAGGAAACTCTTTCAGGTTAAATAGTTACAACAAGTTAAAAAACACTGAAAAAATGCTTCCAGGATTTCCAATATACTGTGCTTTAGAAACACACGCAGAATTGAAGCGAATCCAGCATATACAATACTTCGAAGTAACAAACATAGATGAGAATTGGAGAGGATGCCTACCAAAGGCTGTTGGTTTTCCAGAAGCCAAAATTTCAAGAAAATGACTGGTAACCTACTCAATGTGATTTTTTTTTTTTTAATATCACAAAAAGCCATTGTCTGAAATGATAAAAGCTGAGAGTTACATCCACTCCTTGGAGGTTACTGCTGGTCATGAGCTAGTTTGTTAACAGATAAAACCTGTTCATAGGAAATGAATTTGTTGGGCAACACAACAAACTGATTATTGAAGTGAAAATGAAATGTTCATGTAAGTGAACTACGCACATAAGTTGAAATCAAGTGAGATTCTAAAATCTATTCTAGAGACTATACTTCATTTCTGGAAGAGTTACATGCCCAAACCAACTTTCTGAGGCCTTTTGTATCATATCTAGACACATCTACCGCAACAGCTCTGGTTGTCCAGCCTTTCCTGTGAAAGGGAAATGTTAAATTAGAAAGAGAAAGAAGCAATAGAAGTTAATTAATTATATACTGTTTGCCTACTATTAATGAGGTGATTCACTAGGAACTTGATATGCATTATTGCATTCATTAATTTTGATCACATCAGCAATAATCTTACAAGGTTCCTTGTTATTATTCTCATGACACAGATGAAGAAACTGAAGCCCAGGGATAAGTCATTTACTCTAGGCCACCCAACTAATAATAAATTCTGCTTTATTTTTTTCACCTTTTATATTATTTTTTATTTAATCAGACGTTTTCAACCACAGGCAGTACTTCTTCTCCTGTCCCCAAGGAGCATTTGGAAATGTGTGGGTCATTTTTGTTTGTCACACTTTTGTCTGAGTTTTTCCGGTTTTTAGTGTGTGGTCAGGGATGCCACACATCTTGCAGAGCTCTGCACAGAGAAATTAGCTTTCCCCAAGTACCTACACACACCCTTTGAAAAGTACTAGATCTAAATCTAGAGGTTGGATGATTTCTGCCTATGAACTAACTATTAATTAAGGAATAGTTCATTTGTCTTGAGTTTTTTTTTTTAAATAAATTTATTTATTTATTTGTTTTTATTTCTGGCTGTGTTGGGTCTTCGTTGCTGCACACGGGCTTTCTCTAGTTGCAGCAAGCGGGGCTACTCTTCGTTGCGGTGCGCGGGCTTCTCATTGTCGTGGCTTCTCTAGTTGCAGAGCATGGGCTCTAGAGCGCAGACTCAGTAGTTGTGGCGCACGGGCTTAGTTGCTCCGCGGCATGTGGGATCTTCCCGGGGTCAGGGATCGAACCTGTGTCCCCTGCATTGGCAGGTGGATTCTTAACCACTGTGCCATCAGGGAAGCCCATATGAGTTTTATTTTAATCAAATACACCTATCTCAGCCATTATGAATATCTGGATCCAGATGCAGTAACTGAATATTACTCCGTCTCAAAGTACAAATATTTGGCCAACTAGACAGCCTGTGCTTACTGATTTTAGATCAAAGTCTGACTTTCTTTGAATTGTTCTAATCAACTGAAAACAAGAAAATCTCATAAAATCTTACATTTGCAGTCACTGCTAGAACTGTCCCAATGAGCCTGGGGAGATTGATAAGTTAACATGTTTTCTAACTCTTTAAAAACCTGTCACATTTAAATGCAAACAAATGGTAAATTATCCTGCATAGCAACTACAGTTGGAGGTTTCAGCAAATACATCAGAACCTTCACATCAGAAAATGCCACCCTCCAAAGGCACCCCTCTGAAGTTGATACATGCATTCCAATAATGCACCCCTATTATTCCAAACAGATTTGTCATTCCTCTCTGCAAATGTTCTCAGAGCCTATGGACATTCCTTCAAATATCTTCCACTGTACTCTCTATGAGGAGCTGTCTGGAGTCAACTCTTATGGTCTAGTACATTCAATTTGATTAAATTAGACAAAAATATATTGCTCATATTATATGACAGGATAGAGATGAACAAGGCAGAAATCTGCAAAAAAGTGGGTAATCCTCTGGTTAACAATTTTCTTTGTTACAATTTAGGCGCCACTGTAATTCTTAAACAGCCCCGTGTGCCTAAAAAACTGAAACTGAAGACTCCTTCCAAAATGGAACTCAAGAAAAAAAAATGTGCCAAATTTCATGAGACTGGATACAGAGGATGCTATTTATTTAAACCTCTACCTTCTGGAATATCTCTTTTAGAAATCAACTTTATTATGTTATAGTCACATTTTGTATTCGTATCCATACAATTTGCTTCTTATTTTGGAGTACACATTTTATTCCTGAACCACCCTGCAGAACAAAGTGGTCCCCTCATGAGCTCAGATGAAATGACGTGAACATCGGTGGAGGCATCAAGAACTTGGCGGACTTAGAGATGCGGGGCCGTCGAGTTGAACACTGCCCGGGACTCCAATGTAGAACAGGAGAAGTGAGGCCACAGATGATATAGCATCTCTTTAGTTCACCAACCTGTCATGATCCTTTGTATGAACTTTCACTACCAAATAGGGGAAAATACCTCTTAAATGTCGCCAATGAGACCAGAGAAAAGGTAAGGAAAAAGGAGGCAACAAGCCTGTATTCTGGGCTACTCTGTAAACTCCCAGTTGCATAGTTTTGGGCAAATCATTTAATATCTCTGAGCCTAAGAATCCTCATTTGTAAAATAGAGACATTCAGCTAGGTAATACCTACCGTTCTTTTCACTTACGTATTGTATTGTTTGAAGGACTCAGAAGAAAAATGATTTCATATAAAAGATACAAAAGCTAAGAAATTCAGCAGCCTGACTGAAAGAAGCTGGATTGGAGATGCCTTTCAGCTTTAGGAGTCTCAATTCCAAACAGAAATTGACTCATGACATCATAACTTTACAAATGTGGCCCCTCTCTCCTCTTCCCGTATTTTATCTCCACTTCGCTGCTCGCCTTCCAAACAAACTTCACTATTCATTACAACAGGGGACAGAACTACTCTCAAATTGGGAATTCCTTGGTGGTCCAGTGGTTAGGGCTCCTCGTTTCCACTGCAGGAGGCACAGGTTCGATCCCTGATCTGGGAAGATCCTACATGTTGTCGCATGGCGTGGCCAAAAAAAAAAAAAAAAGACACCCCAAAAGAACTACTCTCAAATCAACCTAGTTTTATACATTTCCTTCAAAGTTTCCACTTAAGGAGATTCCTTGCATTAAATTAGAAATAAATTCCAGAATTAAATTCCAGAATTCCCCAAACATTCAACCAGGTGGTCCTTCCTTCTGTCTAACGTGTTTGTCCTGTGCCATGATTTTAAGCCCTTTTCCTTGTGTTCCCTGACTCAGTCTAAATAGAAACACCATCAATGTCTCAGCCTTCCTCTCACAGAGAGTTTATGATTCATTCTATAGATAAGATGTCCTTGGGAGGAAACCAGAGGTCACTCTCGCTGTCAAACAAAATCTTTGTCAATATTGAAATGAGAACTAATTCGACTTAATCTAAGTTGACAGAGATAAAAAGGGCTCAGTACTGGAATAAATTCACCAATGACATAGGAGTTGGGAGACTACTATAACAAAAATACATTCTCAATCTGAATGTAGTTTTAAAGAATTTGGTCACTCTTTAGAGTACCATAAAAGAAGTAACAATAGTAAGAATGGTAGGCAGTTGTTTTCTATTTATGACTGGAAAGAGTACCATTTCTTCAAATGATGACATTTTATAATCAATTCCTGTTCTGGATGAAAGACACTTTTCTGTTTGGGGATTAACAGAAGTGCACTTAAAGGATCTAACCATTAAAAAAAATAACCAAATTGTTGCATCAGTTTATAAATAATTCTATAGAGTTTATTTTATGTGGTCCTTTTCCAGAACAAAGGCAACAACATCCCCTCACTCCATCGTGGGTGGCTTATTATATTGTTGGCTTGGTTCCATACTGTAAGTAAGGAAATGCTGTTTAATGATAATTGACATTGTTATGGCAAATGTTTTGATTAGTATCATAATCAAGATCTTGGTTACACAATTATCATTATTATTCCTGTTTCAGCTTGATAACAAGATGGGTCACTTAACCATCCCAGAGACCTGTTAACTTAACCATTGATTGCCTGTTGGTAAAATCGGAATTTCGACAGTATGTGTCAGAACTTAGGCAATGCGGTGGTAGAGTGACCAACTTATCCTAGTTTGCCTGCAAGTTTTACAGTTTTAACACAAATTTTCATGTCCTGGGAAATCCGTCAGGTTCAGGCAAACTGGGACAGTGGGTCACCCCAAATAGCGGAGGGAGGCTGGGGTTTAGGGGTCAGAAAAGTGATCTGCTCTGACCCTATTGCTTTCTGTATCTGATGGCATCTTCCTAAGCTTCAATTTCCCACCCATAATATTTTGCTTAATTTGTCTTTTAAAATCTCTCTACAGTAATACACTTGAGTGTACTTGGAAAGTATAAAGTTATATACAAGTATTAGATCTTTTCATTTTGTTCTTACAAAGCAGCAGCCTGAACAGTGATTCCCATCTCCCTGAGAGCTGTGGATTGCCATAGCTTCTGTTTAACATCATTAGATACTATGGTTCATTGAGGTGATGCTTGGGGTAAAGTTTTGGTTTTACAGTTGTTAAGCTTACTTAACACCCATAAAAAAGTCATCTTCTCTATTTAAATCTGAGCCATTGTGTGGATTGGGGGAAAGGGTACTGAATTCAGTTCCATCTCTGTGGTGTGTTGTTAGCAGTGTGGCTTGGGATGAATCATCTAACTTTCTTCACTTTAGTGTCTTTGTTTGAAAAATAGAAAACAATTCCTGCATAACACGTCTCAAAGTGTTGTTTCGATTATGAAATAACATATGTAAAAATGTAAAAACTATCAAGTGATACATAGATACAATACAAAAATATATATTAATATTTATAATAATAAATATTAAATTTATAAATAAATAATAAATTTATTAATATTTATTATAATGTATTGTAACACTGTATATAAATCATAGATATCAATTCCAAGATGCATGCTAGGAATTTGTCCTCAACCACAATTCCATAATATTCGATGTTTAGAGTGTTTAGGGAGGAATTATGAATTTATATGCACATAGAATGATAAAAATGGAAAGAATCTTAGACACCATCTACTCTAACTCCTGAAGTATAGACATGACACTCCAATGTCCTAAAATGCAAAGTGAACTTGATCTGTTTTCACAGCTAATTAGAGGTGGAGCCACACTTGAATTCCAGTTTTTTGGCTGAATTCAAGTCTCTTTTACTTTACCTCTTAACTTATCCTCCCAAGGCCTTACCAGTCAGTGCCTTTGATTTTGTATCTGCAGCTAGTTATTTTGTACATTTTTATTTCGTTCTCCTAGAACAATTAATACCTTTCAGTCTAAGAAACCACCAAGACAGTTGTAAAGCACGTAATATACAAAAGGATTGGACATAAATCTTTAATTCTTCAGTCAATAAATGGTTCCTAATACAGAAAGGGTGAAGTGTAAGGCTATGATGATCAGCATCTAGCCAGCCTTTCCGTATCTATACCCATGACTTATTACTGTTGTCCTTCTCCAACCGCCTCCTACATCAATGTCAACAACTCTGATGAAACAGACATGGACTAAGATGGACGCATAAGCGGGAAAGACAAGGCAGAATATCTACTGCAAAAATGTTTGAAGTCTCACTCAGACTGACCTGTAGTTGAGGATGGGAAAGTCTCAAGGGAAACTTCATGAGTTTAGAAATGGGGTCTAGCAGGAAGTTATGGTGCAGAGCATGAAAGAGGAAAGAATAACCGGATGCTTTTCTGAAGACTTAGAATGAAGCCAGAACTTGGGTCTCCACCTGGATGATTATATCCTTGGTAATGATGGTGATGGTGGTCATCACATAAACGCTCACAGTGCATGAGGCATGATGCTAAAGGCTTTAAACACAGTGAATGAGGTGAACCTCACAGTAACACTAGAAGGAAGAGAACAGCAGCATTAGCTTCATTTTATTTCAGAGGAAACCTCGCTTTTAAAACGTAAAGCAATTTGCCCAAGGTTACACATCTATGAAGCAGCAGAAGTATGAGTCAAATTCAGCTCTCTTTGACTGCAAACCCCATGTTCTTAATCCCTGTATTTATTGATTTTCACCAGTTATCTTTTAGACAAGGTTTCCCCTCCCTTTAAAACTCAAGTGTCTCCTCAATTTTACCGCTCTTACAGATTCCCGTCTCTCAAGAGCATTTCTTCCACACCTGTGTTGCCATCCATAACCTCTTACAAAACTCAACTGTATTTGTGTTATAATACCAGTTCATACTCTCTCTCTCTAACTCAACTGAGAACGCCTGGAAAACTGGAGCTCTATTTCATGCTACTTTGCATCGTCTTCCCTGGCCACCAGCTTCAACTCCATAAGTGATAGCTGAGTTGAGCATTTAGATAACACTGTCTTTTAAGGCAAAGTTTCTACAAAATATTGTTGTTATTGTTGTTTTCAATGGCAAGCAGACTTTGAAGATGATGAAGGTCCAATCTGACAGTGACAGAAATTAAGAGGAGATAATGATTAGAGATATCTTTTTTCCCCAACCCCATGAGAGCAAATTTAGAAGAACATTCTTGAAGTTTGAAAGGAAGTTCTTTAACTGCAAATAAGGTAACATGTGGAATTCATTATTCCAGTTATTTATATGAGCTGAAGGTAAAAATAGGTGCAGGAAGGGTTTAGATAAATTCAAAGATGAAAACTGCATAACAATTTGTTAGTAGCAAATTAGACTGGTTCACGGCATGTTTATGAAGGAAAACTGTCCTCTTCCCTCTAAAAGGTCCTTTGGTCCCAATATCGTGAGCTGAGTGAGAGGTTAATAGGAATTCATCAGATTTATTCTGGTGTTTCCATTTATATATTTTTTTCACTTTCATACTTGCATTTTGATTGTCTCATCTGCTGAGTAAGAATTGGCACTAGGACTAAGACTTTGAGTTGAATAATGCTGAACCAGCCACAACAGACACACAGTAAATATCACAGAGCAACAAACTGGATGACAGAAAGCTTGATTACTCTTCTGTGTGTCACAGAGGACACTTTCCAAAACCTGATGGGACTCACATCATTCAACACCAGCGCTATAAATCACTGGAGTTGTTTGTTCAAAATCTCTTGATCAAACTACGGTATTCAAGATGATAAAAAAGAAAATACTGATCTTAGTAACCAAGTTCAGATTGCCAGTACCATGGAATCACTCCTTGAGAATTTCCTAGTATTGACATGATTGGTTCTACCAAAGACACACTAAAGGAAAGACACCATTTTAATTCAGAAGGAAGTAGGGACAAAGCACACTCCTCCTGTGTGGTCCTTCCCAGTTACTTTGTTACTGACTATTGAACAAATTATCCTTAATAAAAAACTTATTTATTAGACTTCCATATATGTACTTAGTACAAGCTATTTCATCAAGGAAGGCTCTTGTGTTATGCATCATATCCATTTCTCCAAACATCACATTATTGCATGTAATTTCACTTCCCTCCAGAACTAACAGGAAAGCTGGTTAAGTTGCAATTACCAATACAACTGCAATATAAGATTAGATATGTATTTCCACAGGCTCTTCTCATTTCATCCAACTCTCTGTGGGCCTGGATAGCACAAGGTTAAAATGCTTAAGATCACGGTAATCAGATCACCACTAAGTAAGTAAAATGTAGTCGCCTATACAAGGTAATAGTGCTTCACCGGTGAAGAATGAAGAAACCAAACCCATAAGCAGTGCTGCTGCCTGCCACCGCTGTTGAGTTATTAGTAGCAAAAGAAAGAACCCTTGCCCTTGGCACATAAGCTATCAAACTTGGAATAGATTTTTCCAAAAGTGCAATCTGATCATCCTTGATGAATGTCTGTAAACTCAGAATTATCGCTGGAGTTCCAAGGTGAACTGAGATTTCTAGAAATAAAAGACCCATGAGAGTGAGTACATGTGTGCGCATACGCACACACACACGCACACGCACGCACACACGCGCGCACACACAAACACACACACACACACACACACACTACTTGGGGATTTTCAGTGCACCCAGAGAAAAGAGCAGCCCATCTGTTTTAATCAGTGACTGATTCTCAAGTACTTACAGAGCCTTTAGGATGTAACCTGCACTGTCCCGGACTCTATGGCAGGAGGGTGATAGTAGTAAAATGGACGGAACCATCCTTAATCCAAAAGGTGCATAGAATTTGAAAGGAAGATAAGACAGGGGGCAATTACTAATAAGGCAATTTGTAACAAATGCTACATTGTGAGACATACAAATTCAATTCAGCAAACTTTTACTGGGTACCTCCTAAGTACAAGGTGTTCTTTCATGTGTCCTAGGGGATAGAAAGAAAGAGGTTGAGGTCTTTTTGTAAAAAAAAAAAAAAGGAGGAAAATAAGGGAATTAATCTCATTGTGGGCCTATGACGAGGCCCTCTGCTTAGTGCTTCAGCCCACGGACTGATTGAACAGGCAGAATTGTTCCCAAGGCAAATCGCAGCATCCCATTTTACAGATGAGGAATCTGAGGTTCAGAGTAACTTATCAAAGATTCTACCTGTCCTAGAGCCACAGTTCTATCTAGGAAGGCCTGTGTGGACTTGTTCCCAGCACTGGACAGCCTCCTTCCAGATTACTGGAACTCGTAAGCCAGGCCAGGGGTTACTGCAGGCTGGTCTAGAGCCGGCCTATCGTGATCCATCTCTGGTTCCTCCGCAAAATGAAAACCACAAAAGCCAAAGTTGCGAGTGTTTCTAAACCTAAGCTGATTAAATTGAAGGGACTATCCATTTCTATGAAGTTGTTTCCTTCCTCCTTTTTAGATATTAAATGTCCATCAGGAAATGACCAGGTGCCAGTGGATAGTAGCTGTCTCTATTTTGTGAACTCTTTTTTTTTTTCCTAGAAAAGTAAACTCAGAATTGGTACTCTGTGTCAGTTCCTCATGTATGGTTTTGACCTTTTTTTTCTTTTAAAAAATGCTTGAAATCCAAAATCTGGGAAGCACTAACTGAATAGACAATTTTGAAGTCAGTCTGTGTATAGAGCTTGGTGATAGAAGAAATTCTGGTAAATTTCAGTAGATTTTTAAAAGAACCCCCCACCCAAATTCTGGAAGTGCTGGCTTTAGCTCTATATCACTGCCCAACTCTCCTCCATCCACATTTTTTGGATAAATGCTCAAACCACAGGAAAATATCCCATTTTGTGACCTCCCCGGAACTTTATCCTGCTTAGACGTCTTCCATGATGTGAAGGATGAGAACCACTTCTATGAAAGCAAGACAAAACTGTTGGTGAAGGGCACCAACAGGAAAGGACTGCTACTCTTAGTTTATTTTTCTACTTTAAAGGATAAACATAGCCCCATCCACTTCAGTTTGCCTTTCCTGATGATATGAGGCCACAGTGCAGCTCTCAGTTGCCTCCTAATTCAATGTCGACAACTCGCTCAAGCCTCATCTCTTCCAAAACACGTCTCAGGCAGGATGGAGAGAGGAAGCTCAGCATGTCAATAACTGAACAAGAAACGAAACTCATTTTAGCAGCATTCCCTCTATGGGTCTGGCTAACAATAAAGGCAGCAGTGATGGGGATGGTGGTGGTGAGCTGAAGATGAGAAAAGTTTATTGCTCAGCCAGAGAGACAAGAACCGGGACTACACTGTCTTCATGTTTTTGATGTCAGTGGCGTGTTTCCTTCTCCCAAACTCAAAGCTTTGGATAGATTTTAACAAGAAGGACAAAGAGTCACAAAATATCCTCTGGCTTGCGGTTGTCAGTTGCCCTGGTCATTCCAGTAGAGTGGCTGCACTAGTGCTCCCAGGTCCCAGCCCTCCTGAAGATGAGGCAACACCCAAGCAATGCAATCCTTTTGTCAGACATCTCACACGTGCAGCAGGCAGAGAGACAAAGGCTCTGGGCTGGTTAAGAGAAAAGGGGTTGTTTATCTACCTGTGTTTTCCCCACTCCTAGGACAGTTTCTGGCACCTAGTAGGTATGCAATAGATTCTTAGAATAGAATAAATAAATGGAGAAGTGGAAAGTGTGTTCAATAAATAAGCATGGAATAAAGAACTGAATGTACTGTCTTAGCCCGGTGTGTGTTAACCGATGGTCAAGACTGAGTGAGTGGGGGAACCCTTCCTTCTACACTGTTGGTCGGAATGTAAGTTGGTGCAGCCACTATGGAAAACAGAATGGAGGTTCCTCAGAAAACTAAAAATAGAATTACCATATGATCCAGCAATCCCACTCCTGGGCATATATCCAGACAAAACTATAATTCAAAGAAATACATGCAAGTTCTTATTAGTTATCTATTTTACATAGAATAGTGTGTATTTGTCAATCCCAGTCTCCCAATTTATCCCTCCCCTCTCCCTTTTCCCCCCTTGGTAACCATAAGTTTGTTTTTTACACTTGTAACTCTATTTCTGTTTTGTAAATAGGTTCATTTGTACCATTTTTTTTTAGATTCTACATATAAGCAATATCATAGGATACTTGTCTTTCTCTGTCTGACTTACTTCACTCAGTATGGCAATCTCTAGGTCCATCCATGTCACTGCAAATGGCATTATTTTGTTCTTTTTTTATGGTTGAGTAATATTCCATTGTATATTTATATCACATCTTCTTTATCCATTCCTTCATCGATGGACATTTAGGTTGCTTCCATGTCCTGGCTATTGTAAATAGTGCTGCTATGAACATTCAGGTACATGACTCTTTTCGAATTATGGTTTTCTACAGATATATGCCCAAGAGTAGGATTGCTGGATCATATGGTAGTTCTATCTTTAGTTTTTTAAGGAACCTCCATACTGTTCTCCATCGGGGCCGTACCAATTTACATTCCCACCAACAGTATAGGAGGGTTCCCTTTTCTCCACACCCTCTCTAGCATTTATTGTGTGTAGACTTTTTGATGATGGCCATTCTGACCAGTGTGAGGTGATACCTCATTGTAGTTTTGATTTACATTTCTCTAATAATTAGTGATGCTGAACATCTTTTCATGTGCCTCTTGGCCATCTGTATGTCTTCTTTGGAGAAATGTCTATTTAGATCTTCTGCCTATTTTTTGACTGGGTTTTTTTTTTTTTTTGATATTGTGCTGCATGGGCTATTTGTATATTTTGGAGATTAATCCCTTGTCAGTCGCTTTGTTTGCAAATTTTTCCTCCATTCTTGGGTTATCTTTTCGTTTTGTTTATGATTTCCTTTGTTGTGCAAAAGCTTTTAAGTTTAATTAGGTCCCACTTGTTTATTTTTATTTCCATTACTCTAGGAGGTGGGTCAAAAAAGATCTTGCTGCGATAGCACAGGGAACTCTACTCAATACTCTGTAATGACCTATATGGGAACAGAATCTAAAAAATAGTGGATATATGTATATGTATAACTGATTCACTTTGCTGTACAGCAGAAACTAACACAACATTGTAAATCAACTATAATCCAATAAAAATTAATTTAAAAAATAAAATTAAGTAAATAAAATTTTAAAAAAAAGATACACGCACCCCTATGTTCATAGCAGCACTATTTACAATAGCAAAGACATGGAAACAACCTAAATGTCCATCGATGAAGGAATGGATAAAGAAGATGTGGTTCATATATACAATGGAATATTATTCAGCCGTAGAAAAGAATGAAATAATGCCATTTGCAGCAACATGGGTGGACCTAGAGATGATCGTATTAAGTGAAGTAAGTCAGAAAGAGAAAGACAAACACCATATGATATCACTTATATGTGGAATCTAAAATATGACACAAATGAACCTCTCTACGAAACAGAAACATACCCATGGACATAGAGAACAGACTTGTGGTTGCCAAGGGGGAGGGGAGGTGGGGGAGGGATGTACTTGGAATTTGAGATTAGTAGATGCAAACTACTACATATAGAATAGATGGACAACAAGGTCCTATTGTGTAGCACAGGGAACTATATTCAATGTCCTGGGATAAAGCATAATGGAAAAGAATATAAAAAAGAATGTGTATATATATACATATACACACACACACACACACACACACATATATGTATAACCGAGTCACTTTGCTGTACAGCAGAAATTAACACATTGTAAATCAACTATACTTCAATAAAAAAAAGACAAAAAAAGACTGAGTCAGTGGAAGAGGCCATTGCTTTAGGAAAAGTTACAGTAGTGTCATGATTACTCCATTTTTGTCTATATGCTATCTTTGTTTATCTCTCTCTGCCTCTGTCTGTCATATGTACGTATCTCTCTCTCTGTCTCTCTCATCTTTCTTGCTTGCTTACTTTACTTTCTCAGGGGCTTGGAGGAGTTACAACAGAAAAGTTGCAGAGGAAAAAAATTTCTAACCCAGTGCTTCCTTTAGCAAACAAAGGATTAGACCCTTTTCTGTAATCTGTCATAGCTTTTCTGCTTCTCCTGTGTCTTTCAAATGCCCGGCCTCACCCTTTTCGTCCTCTGGCAGCAGGGCCATGGCCTTGTAAGCTCTGATAACTCTCTGCAGCTCCTATCATTTATTCTGTCCCTGGGACTCTCTGGGAGGCCACCAGAAACAGAATACACGGAGGATGGTGAGGGTTTACTCTGGAGGGCTTGCGAAATTGTCAGGCATAAAAGGAAAACTCTAGGCAAAAATCACCCACGTCTTTTATTCAGTGAGGCTTGTCATAACGGTCAAAGGACAAAAAGAGCCCTGTTTCATTGGCTCCAGTGTCTTCAATTTGATTTTTTAACATGCCGCTTTTTAGGCTGTTGGTCCAGGTTGTTAAAGAAAGAGGAGGTGCCACAGTTCAGAAACTTCTAATATGAAAGTGAATGATTTTCCGATTTTCCCTGGCAATGTGACACTCCTTCCTGATTCCCAGGAGCGCACCCTGCATGGTCTGCTTGTGCTTCCCACACCAGCCTCCGACTGACCTGTGACCACATCCATAAGCAGCAGAAGCGGTGGCCCCATCACCACAGCCTCAGCGCTCATGCAGGAGGGCACCGCTACCTCCTGCCAGCACGGAGCTGAAGCCAGGACCCTGGCTTTCCCACTTGTCCCTGGCAGACTCCCTTTGGATACACATTCTGCATCAGGACTAGCTCCTTTTTTTGTAGCCCAAGTTCCACTCTGTCTGCAGGACCTGTTGCCCTCGAGTGAGCCCCACAGTTTGCTCGCACTGTGAGCACAGCTTCCCTTGAACATCTGCATCCTTCTGCCCATCGTTCAAGCCCCAGATCGAATGCCACCACCTTCATGAAGCCTTGCTCGCTTTGCACCAGTGGCAAATTCTCTCTCCTTATTTCCCTTGGTATTTTTTGCTGTGGGCATCAGACAAATGACTTATGTGCGCACAACCTCAATTCTGTCCTGTTTTGTAAAACAGGACACATAATATTAATACATACCAAAAAGGTCATTAAGAGGAAAAACTAAAGTAACATATACGAGCACCTGGCACAGAGTGGGCAGCCAATACCTCCTTGTTTCATTTATTCATATATCACAAATTTTATTTTCCTTTTAGTTCTTTGTGTATGAATCTTATCTGTAATGCATCATAAGCTCCCAGAGAGCAGATTCCATCTTATTCATCTTTGTAAACTGCCTAGCACAGTTCTTTGCATTTTGCTTCTCTGAAATGTTTATGTTCAATGAGTACATTTACCTCTCTGCCTCAGTTTTTTCATCTGTAAAATGGGAGTGAAAATAGCTTAATTATTTCAAAGCATTATTATCAGAATGAATTAAAATGTTACGTGTAAAAACATTTTGACAAATAAAAAGATCAAATGCTAGGCAAGTATGAGTTATTATTTGATATAATATAGGGACAGGAGTGAAGCAACATTACCCAGTTTATCCAGTAGAGGGCAATGACACACGCATGGATATTCAGATTCTCTCTAA
Source organism: Balaenoptera musculus (assembly GCF_009873245.2). Classification (NCBI taxonomy): domain Eukaryota; kingdom Metazoa; phylum Chordata; class Mammalia; order Artiodactyla; family Balaenopteridae; genus Balaenoptera; species Balaenoptera musculus. The sequence goes on from NC_045795.1 coordinate 26,061,636, forward strand.
GACTCCGAAACCATAAATTAAAAAGGGAGAAACGTTTTGGTATTATGCAAACAAAATAAAGCGATTTTTCTGGATTCAGCTGGGTTTTTCATCTCTTTTACTGTTTGTCTATGCAATTTACCTGTGTAGGAAGGACCCTGGGCTTTGTGGGTGTTTCCAGTGTGGGTCAGTGACCTGATGTTCTAATTTCTCTATTCGAATTTCCACTCGCCCATGTGCCATGAGGAATGATTCCAGCCTAGCCAATGGGAAAAGAGTGCTGTTTTCACTAGTTTTATTACCTCGATCCTGAGCAGAAGCATTTCTACAGGGCCGTTGAGGGCTTGGTCCTGGTCTGGAAAGCAGCCCCGTAAGTGTTTCCATGCTGGGGGAGGGACCAGAGAACTACTAGGAAGAACAGTGTTGACCATTGTTCCCTTAGCCTGCTTTGGCTCCCCTTAGTCTGCTCTGTGAAGACACTGGATCCATTGACGAGCCGTTGACATTTTCTTAGGACAGGCTAAGTCTCCCAGAGATAAGGGAACGGCAGAGGGTGGTGAGTATACCCACTGCACACGCTTCGACGCACTCCATTCCGAAATTAGCAAGTTTCACACAGAAAGATGGCTTGAAGATGTACATGACAGTGTGGTATTTGCCCCAGAAGAATTCAAACTGTAATACGAGGCAGTCAAATATAACTTAGATTAACAAAATCTGAATGATCCATTGAACACTCTCTGTGTGTCAGGGAGAGACAGATGATACAAAGATGAGACAGGATTCTTACCGTCAAGGAATTCACAGTCTAGACCAGATAATAAATAAACACATGCATATATAGGGATCATAGAAATAACTACAGTCAGTTATGCTATAATGCTTATTTTCAAAAAGGTGAATTTGTTCTAACGATTGTCATATTAGGGAATGATTTGCACATAATGTGAATTTTGTATCTGATTATGTGCAATTTCGTTTGCAAGAAACACTAGGTGAGTGCAAAAAAACTGCACTGAGATTAACTGAGTGGTGTAGAAATATCCAAACACACACACACACACACACACACACACACACACACAATCTAAACAAGCATCCCTCCCTCAGGTCACGGAGGGGGCCCTGAACCACACATATCACCCTCTGGAGTCACAACTTTCCCTCAGACTCCAGATAGCCCGTCTCTTTCCACTTCACCTTAACTCACAAGCTGAACTCTCCAGACCACCACTTCCACAAGCAAACTCCAGGTCTTTTTCAAGGTCAAGTGCCATATTTGTTGTAGTTTTTATGTATTTCTCGGCCACTTTGCATGTGTAAAACAATGCGGCTGTTTTCTTTAGATTTCTATCTTTTTTGTGTTAATGAGTCACTTAACAAGGTTTTGGAATGTTGTGTCCCTAGTCCTGTTTTTCCTATAAGTCCTGTGGTTTTCATTGCTTGGTTTTGCATAGCACAGTGATTTTTAAGCGCACGTCCATGGTATTATCCTTAGTTTTATTGCAAAACAGACTGTACAGCAAGCCCTTGAGTGCAAAAAACATGGAGCTCCTGGCCAGGAGGAGGGCAGAAGAGACCCAGAATGGCCTTCCCGGGAGACAAACATGGAGAATTACAGGACTGTGGAAGAGCATGAGTATCTTCTTGGTCTCCTATTTTTTTAAAACTTGTTTCATTATAAGACCAACAATAAACAAAGAATAACTTAAAATGGCTTATAAAAAGGCATTTAACGTGGCAAGGCAAAATACATTAAAATAACTTTAAAAAATTAAGTAGAAGAAAAATAAAAAGGGAAAAACAAGGTATTATGTAAGCTTGCAAAAGGCATGCCCTAGGTTCTGTATTAAGATCTGCTGGAGGTGAAGCTCTGTTAGTCCCTAAGGTTCCCCACCATCACTGCCTGTCTCTCAACTGGTCCATCTGATCCAGAGAAGATTTACAGTCTTTGCTGCACAGTCCAATGCAGAAGTCACCAGCCACGTGTGATTATTGACATTTGAAATGCAGTTGGTCCAGATTGTGATATGCTAAGTGTAAAATACACACTAAATTTCAAAGACCCAGCGTACACACAAAAAATCACGTAAAAAATCTCATTTATAACTTTATAGTGATTACATGTTGAAATGACAGCACTTTGTAATAGATTAAATAAAATACATTACTAAACTGTATTTTACTCGTTTTCTTTCTGTTTTGTTTTCAATATGGCTGCTAGAAAATTTTAAATGACACACATGCCTCAAGTCTGTGGCTCTCATTGTATATCTGTTGGACACCCCTGATCTAGGGGAACGTGTAGGCTCTGTAAAGACGTATTTCTGAACAATGGTGAATTCAAATGATGCTTCCTGACTAATATCTGTGATGAAGGTTTCTGTGTGCTTGGTGAGGACGAGATACGGTTGCTTTAGCAAATCAGCTAAAATGAGAGTAGCATTCATGTGCCATTGGGAAAAGCAAGAAGCCTGATTAGCTAATGAACCGAATAAAAGACTATCTCACTGCTGGGGGTAAGACACAGGAAGGAACAAGGATTAACCTGCGTGAGCTAGAGTGTAGGGTGTGTGTATCCTCGGATGTCCATGCCTGCATGCGTGTGCCTTCTATGTAGTCCCATGAATGTTTGTGTTTGCACCCATGTTATGTTCTTGTATGTGTGCCTGTATGTGAATACATGCCTGCATGTATGCATACGTATGTGTCTTCGTGTGTGCACCTGTGTGCATTTCTGGTGTCCCTGTGTATACACATGTTTGTGTGTTGTGTACCCATGAGTGTGCCTGTGTACATGCTTGTGTGCACGTCCTTTTGTATGTGTCCATGTGTCTTATACGCATGCCCGTGTGTATCTTATGTTTGCCCATGTGTATATATGTGTGTTCTTGTGTAGGATTGTGCCCATGTGCATGTGTTTGTGTGTGTGCCTTTGTGCATGTGTGTATATATTACTTGTATGTGATGCAGAAGACAAAATTGGGTGGGAGAGAGAAGTAAGCACAGAAATATATACTTCTGAGCCCAGAAAGTAGACGGTTTTTAGTTAAGCAACAAGGATTTACTGCATGGCACAGGGAATTATATTTGATATCTTGTAATAACCTATAAAGGAATATAACCTTAAAAAAGAAACAAAAGAAAGTAAATGGTTTTATACGTTAGGGTTGGAACTCATCCTGTAAATACTGATGGGTTTCAAACCAGAACATGCTACGGATAGATTTGCATTTTTTAACAGATTGTATTGGCTGCAGTAATGAACTGACAACTGGCTAGGAACATCTCTATTAAGGGAAAGAGATATCTACACATTCTGATAACTTCTTCAAAAATTAGAAAACGTAATATGTAAGCCTGACATTCTTATATACCCTATAGAATGCATATCCTTTCGCTGTAGGTATCTAAAAACCTGAAATGAAAGCTGGAACTATCCATTAGCATGTCAGCCCCGTAGGAGGGTGGTTTAATATGTCATGCACTTAACCATGAAGTTTAGGTAGCATTATTTTCCCCCTCACTACCTGCAAAGGCATTTCATAGGCTTTTTTGTGTCCTCTGGTGAGAAGGGCCTTAGGGTCCTCCATCCTCTTTGACTGAAAAGCAAGAGCCCCACATGGTTATGAGCTTTACTCTCCTTCTGCTAGAGTCACAGCTGAAAATTGAACTCAGAGCCCAGAGCAGAGGTTGTGCTTCAGAAATCTACCTGCTTCTCTGCCCTAAATACATGTAAAGACACGAGTGCTGACTCTTCAGAGGATGGGAGGGGTTGCTGCCTCCCCCCACTGCCCCTCAATCACTTTTACCGCTGACCCACTCCCTTCTTAATCTCCTTAATCTAGTCCATTTACAAAAGCACAAAGGGGTGATGTCATCATGTGCGAAGTGAGGGTGTCTGTGCCTTTTAGGAAGGTAAACACCAAAGGGCATACTTTTCCTACCCACAGTCTTGCAGAGTGACTAATGTTAACCACTCAAGCCCTCGATATTAATGGGTTCTGCTACATCAGTGGGAGAAAAAAAATCCAGACGGAGGCCGAGTACATACTCAGGAATTCTGATCAATCTTCTAATTGTCATGTCCTTACCTGACTCTCCCTTGGAATGTTATACACCAAGTTTACAGAATCTGAGGGACAAAAAAACCTCATCTTCATAAACTTAGACCTCAGTGAAGTCATCTGAGTGTTAAACATGCTACCAAATATTTTAACTGTTTAAGAGGAAAATAATCTATCTAAACTATTCAACAAAAATATGTAGGGAATATTGAGTACAGCCTAGTAGATTGAGCCCTAGACTGAGGAATGTAGGTGCTGTGAGCTGAGGGTCATAAACATGCACACAGGACAAAACAGAGAGGTCCCACACAGGAGGAGGCCCTGTGCAACTCACAGATGCCCTGAGTGTATAGTTTCTGCAGTAGAAAGTGAGCGGTGGAAATGGTCAGCGTGAGGACATCACAGGGGGCTGCCAAAGGGCTCTCAGTGAAGGATGGACTTGGTCGATTTCACTTTAGTCGGGTCACCCTTATTTTGGCAGCTGCGATCAGCAGAATGACATTGGTAGTGAAATAGGAAACTGTTAAAATATTGATTTAGAAGCCGGAGCTTCTAAATCAATAGCGATCATTATGGCACAGAAGAGGAAAAAAAAGTTAGAGCTAACATACAGCACGTGATTGGATGTGGCAGAAAAATTGAAAAAGACAAGGACTGACTAGGTGGTTCCTAGCTTAGACGACTGTATAGATGGTAGAGTAATAGGGAAGAACAGATCTGACTCCGTATTAGATCTGTTTCTTTTACTTTAACCTTTGTCTTCTATGGCTTTTGCTCCAAGTTAATCACTAAAGGGATGTTGCCTAGAGCTTAAAGTAAACATAATGGCCCATCTCAGGAACCCTGCCCGCCCCAGGCCTGAACGTAAAACTAAAACACCTTTGTTTAGCTCACAGGAAACATCCTGACCAGGCCCACCTATGAATGGCTGCAGGAAAAGAAAAGAAACGAACACATCCCCTCCCAGAGTCTGGCTGAAACCAGGAATTATTTGCCTCAACTTATGGCCTTTTTACTTTACATCCTCCCCTCCCCTCCTCTTTGTTCCATGAAAGAAACCAGCATCCAAACTCAGGCAAGATGGTTCTCTAGGACATTAGCACACCATATTCTTGGACTCCCAGCTTTCCGAATAAAGTCGCTAGTCCTTGCCCCAGCACCTCGTCTCCCGATTTATTGGCCATCGCAAGTTTGGACACAGTAACAACAGTAGGGAGATAAAATTGAGACCACAGAGGTAGGACCAAGTCCACAGGATGAGGAAGAGTTCCCTTTTGAATAGCTTGCATTTGCAGTGGTTTGGAACAGCCATGGGAGATGTGCTCAGCAAGCCAGCGGATGCACGGTTCTGAAGCTTTGACATGGGTCTGACCCATGCGTACAGATTAGTAGTCATCAGCACCCTGAAGTAGAAGAAATCATGAATGTGCCTGAGATTAACCCATGGGGTTTATCAGCTAAGAAGAGTCGTGGCTGAGACCCAACCCAAGCCAGGGAATCTCTACACTCCAGGCACTAGTGGAAGGAAAGGAGTCCATGAAAGAGACACAATGAAAAAAAACAAAAACAAAAAAGAAGAAACACTGGAGATGAACTCGGACAGTGCAGTTTCACGGAAGCCAATGGCGTAGAAGGTCCCAGGAGGACCTGGGGAGGGAGGACCCTGAAGAAGACGCTCTGGAGTTGAATACTGAGTTCCAAAGAGGAATTATTCTGGAGAAGAAGATGGGGACGGCACATCCCGAAGGGAGAGCAGACTGTGAGACGTGAGCACCCCCAAGGATGTCCACGGCAAGCCTTCAGATCACACTTTCTATAACATCAGTGCCCAGCCCAAGGCTTTGTGCTGAGCGAGGGCTTAAACGTAAGTTTATCAAGATGAAGTGACTTCCGTAACAAAGCAAATTAAAGTGACCAAGTTGAGTGCTATTCAAATGAAAACCATCACCATCACAGGTAATATTTATGCTCAGCTTTCCATAAGGTTCTTTACACGCATCATCTCATTTAAACCTCACAGCAACGCGTGACTGAGGTAATATTATCACCCTCGCTTTCACATGAAGAACTTAAGGTTGATGATTTGCCTAAGTTCATATAGGTAGCACATGGCAGATGAGGGACTTGAACTTGGGTCTTCTAAATTCAAGCCCATGCTTTTGTAATTGAATTGCACTGAGCCCAGTTTCTTTAGTGAGTCCTTTATATCTGACACGGCACACAACCTGGGGCCATAAAATATGCAGGTCCCCTGTAGGCTTTATCCCAGGGTTTGTGGTGCCAGGTGATGTAACTAACAATGTGACAGCCCTGACTTGCAGCTGTAGAAAACAGGAGCTTCTGCTCAATTGCCTTGAGGCTGCTTCCCTTTGCAAAGTGTTGCTGCTTCCGTAGTTGTCAGGCCAGCAACTATACTCCACTTCTTCCTCACTAACAGAGCCTCTTTGTTGTTTTGAATGGTGATGCACCCAGCACCAATACTCACCTCCCCAGTTTCCCCAGGCTGGATGTGGCCATGTGACTGGGTCTGGGGACAGACCTAGCTGGCATGCTCTCTGTGCTCTGTTTGCTTTTTGCCCTTCTTTCTTGGAACATAAACACAATGGCTGGAAGCACAGCAATCATTTTATGACCATGAGGACAGAAGCCACAGGCTAAGGATGGTGAAACAGGAAGAGGCGAGGCTGGTCTCTGGGGGCATATTTGAATTATACCAGCCATGGACTGTCCACCTATAAGCTTCTTGTTAAGTGTGAAAATCAAAGTCTTAGTTATTTAAGATGCAGTCTTTCATCTATTCTGTTAATTTTTAAATGTGATCCTAGCTGATACAAAGAGCCAGTTTCAAGGTACCACTCAGCTTACTTCATTCCCATGTTTCCTACTTTTCAGTAACTGGGTTTGTAACTCACAATTTAGAGGTCCAGAAGGAGGAGTCATTTCTTCAATCAGGGGAACATGCAGGCTGTTTAGAAAAGATCCTTTCAAAACCAAACAATTCTACTTTACAATCTAATAGAAATAACTTATTATGGCAGAATAGTGGTTAAAATCTTGGGCTTTGAAGTTATACAGACTGTGGCATGCATTTCAACTCTGTTATTTTCTACCTGTGTTACCTTGGACCAGTTACAGAACCTCTCTGGGCCCTGACTCACTTTCTGAAAACTGATAATTATACCAATCACATAGGGTTGTTATAGGGATTAAATGGAAAAATGTCTGTATAGTGCCTTATATAATGCTTGCCACCATCAACATAAGCTTCATTAATGACAGATATTAATTTTAAGGAAGATTATCCATACTACGTCAAACATAAGATACTTTGTATGAAATACGTCCTTTCTCACTTGCTCTTAGTAGGTCTCCAGGAGGGAAATGGGTTGTAATGAGTCATTCATAGTCTCACCCCATCCTCCTTGGGACCAGTGGAAGGGGATAGTCACAGTGTCTCAAGGTAAAGTCTGAGACATGAATTGAAAGGAAACGTTAGGCCAATGGCTTCCTCAGCAAGTATTAGAGAGGGCTCCAGCGGAAGTGGGAGTCATTCTGAGAACTCAGATCACCTTCAGGCTAAAATTGTGGTCACTGGTGGATGATTTGCGCAGAGTCTAGGGCAGAGCCAGAAGCTCCTATGCCCAGTCAACACCGGAAAAGCAAACTGAACTCCTCATGGAAGCCAGGGACCCAGGCCCCTCCCATACCTGCAGTTCCTGCTGGCGCTCAAGAAAATGAGAATCAACAGCTCTCTTGCCATGATGCCAAGTTATTGTCAGGTACTTTTGGAACTTTCTTGTGCAACATGAAGATAAAAACAATAATGATCCTTATTTATAAACCTAAGTGTACTGTTCCCTAATCCAGGGCTCTTACCCTTTTGAAGTCTCAGACCTCTTTGAATATCAGATGAAAGTTATAAACCCTTTTTACAAAAAATGCATGCATACACCAACTAAATTTTGCTTATAATTTTAGAGCTGTCAGAGACCCCTGAAGTCAATCCACACACCCACTATGGTTTCACAGACTCACACCTACTCTAAGCATTTTCTTCTTTCTATCAATTGCCATCAGTCAGAATCCCAGCATTTCATATTTTATTTTTCAAAGGTTTGTAAACTACCCTTCCATTTCCTTCCACTAAGGCCTGGCTTTCTAGACTTTAGAGCTGTGGGGAAACAAATCTTGTTTCAGGTTTGTTTTTCAGGGGATGGGGGCTGTTTTCATTTTGTTTGTTTGTTTGGTTGGTTTTTTCTGTTTGGATTTTTTCCCCCTGATTTGTAGTTGTTGGCAATAAGCTCCTCCAGCAGTCCAAGGTAGAACTGTCTGGGTTTGTTTTCTTAAGATGGTGGCACACCAGTCCAGAGGCTTATGTTGGAGAAGTTTTCCAAGGGAAAAAGGTGACCACTGCCTCCTGCACATCACTTGTGTCAAGATGACCCGTATCACCAGGTGCTTCAGTGGAATGGGATCCTTCTCATTCATTTATGCTTTTCCTACTGTGTTCTGCTGTTGAAGTTCATCTTAAGATCAAATTCTTTATTGCTTAAAGACAAACAAGAAAATAAGGGACAGCAGAGAATCATGTATTCTCAGACCCAGTCCTTACCAGGACGCAATGTGTTTAGACATCACCGAATAGCTGCAGTGTTAGCACCTAATAAAAATTGATTACTGACTGCTGTTTACTACATGCCATGCACCTTCCTTAGACATTAAAATAAATTTCTTTATTAAATCTTCACAACAACTCTATACGGTTGGGTACTACCATTATCCACATGTGACACCTGAGGAAACTAAGGAACAGAGGGGGTACACTGGAGAATTTATCAACAAAAACAAAAAGAAAGAAAAAAAAGAAAGAGAGAGAGGGGGAGGGAGAGGAAGGTTGACTGCTTCTCCCACATTATTAAATTTGGTCCTCACAATAAGAAGATCGACCTAGATGGAATATTCAGATGTTTGTAATATGGTGCCAGTGACAGAGCAGGTACTTACCCTATTTTAACTGATGAAACTTGGGTCACATAACTATTATACTAGGCCTGGAACACAGATGTCCTGACACCTTTCCACTCTACCACTTCTAACTCTAATGCAATCAAGTTTCCCAGCACATCTACAACAGTCATTGGCTTCAGTATTATTGGGTACAGTAAACCTGAACCATGGAAAAGTCAGAATATTATGCTACTCTTAATTATGTCAAATTAGACCCCCCCCAAGGTGTTTTAATTTTATTTTCATATCTTTGTTTTCTTCCCCTTTCTCTACCTTTTGTTTACTGGGACTCTCGATTCAAACTTCCCCAAATCACCAGATCTATTACATGTAAGTGAAAAACACAGTCAAGAAATCCAGTTCATCTTTGGATCACTAGACTACATCTTCCCTTGTATTCTTACCTCTTTATCCTGTCCAGTATATCAAAGCCTGCCCTTAGAATGGGATCACATAGAAGCCCCATACACCCTGGTGGGCATTCTGAAGAGCAGCAACCCCTCTCAGGGGCATTTGGGTTTAAACTTTAGCTCTAATAATCGCATGACATGGGTATCTTCCCGTGAAAGGTATCTGAGATCTTACCTCTTCTGTTTGTGTGGGGCAGTACTTTGGGGGTCACCATCTCTCTTAGGGCTTCTTAAATGAGGGTGCAAGCATCCACCCTCTCTGGTTTCGGGTAAGAACTTCCTGAAAGGAGCTTTCACAGAGAGTCCCCGATTCTCATGAAAATGCGATTGTCACTCTCCTTCTGGAAACACTGAATTCTTTGAGGGTGCACGCAAATCTTCTGTCTGGAAGAAGCGGTAAAATGGATTCTCTCACCACGGGTTCCGCTTCAGAAGAGAGTCTGGAAGTGACAGAGACTTCTAAAAACTATTTGGAAATTGTGTCTGCTTGGATTTACTTTCATTTATCAAATATTATTTTGCTACCGTACCTAAGGTGGTGGAACTAATGTCTCCAATTGCACTTGCCCGCACCCTGGCCCCGTGCCCACCAGCCCCGTGGGAGCAGGGCGTCAAGAGACATCGGCAAGGCTGCTCTTTAACAGCCGGCATTATTTTATTAAGGAAAATTTGTATCGCCCTTTTTCCCCTCGCAAATGTGCCAGATGGACAGATTCTGATTTTTCTTGGCCGAGGGAATGAAAGACCAGGGAAGTGGCTTTGCTCCCCCTCTGGCGTTTCTACCGCAAGCTAGGGAGCCGCCTGTTGAATCCAATCACTTTGAGCAGCTAAAATTTCAGGTGTGAGTTTCATCTCAGAAATGCACAAAGCCTGGGAACTGGGGACAGTATCCGCGTGAGGGCTGTTGTCAGTTCCCTGTTATTCCATCGCCACTCGCAGCTGGCCCAGGTGTGTTCCCCCCAGGTAAGGCGGGAGGCCCTTTTGGATGCCACGTCCCCTTTGTTGCATCTTATCTTGTTAGTTAAGCTGTCAAGAAAGTTGCCAGTCAGGAGGCTGCGGGTAGAGGGACACAGGGAGTTTAATCTAATTAAAACTGCACTGGCTTTTCCACATTCCTCGTATCCTGGCTCAAACTAGGAAGAATCTTTTCAATCTGGGGGCAGCAAGGGGGTACAAAACTCACCTTAAACGTTTGTTTAATATAAAGCATAGGGACACAGAGAAAGGATTTGTGGTATGGGAGATAGAAAGAGCTCACTTTTAACTGTTTTCTCAAAGGCCTTCAGCCCAATGCCGTTTTTGGTGTGAAAAGACTCACTGAGCAAGCCAAGCAAGGAAGCTCTGGGTAGCTTCTACCCAAGAGAGGTCTTTTCCAGCAGATGCCTTGAGCTGACTTCTAAGAAGGGATTTGGTGATCCCAGGAAGATCCCTCTTTTGAGGGCTCAAGGAAACCATGACTGAAGCGCGCGATGCCTTGGAATTAAAACTAACAAATGTGCTCAGATTTAAACCTACGCCATCACATATTGACACAGATGTTATATTTTAGTGCTAAATCTACTTTTCTTTGCTCACAATGGGAAACATGCAGTGCAAGCTCGCTTGACAGGCTGGTTTCTGAATGAAATCTGTATTTGAAGCAAACATATATGTGAGGCAACGTCAGAGCCTGGCAAATGTCTTCTGAAAGGACTGCACAGGGTGAACAAGGGCAGGGCTCAGTCCTCTTCTGGGGTGCATTGAAAGATGGGGAGGCCATAGGTGCAGGTGACAGAAACAGAGAAGGCCTGCTTTAATGCAAGCAGCCCGCTTTGATATTCAAAAACTCTTATTTCCATGTCCATTTTACAGAAAAGAAGCTCATTATAGGAGATCCTGATGCTTTCAGAAAATAACACTGTATACTCTTTTAATAGCAGTTTTATTAACCTGGAAAATATCCAAGATATATTTTTAAGTGAGAAAAGCAAATGGAATTATATGGTTGCATGAGTTAAAAATTGTACACACTTACAGTATGTATTTGTACTTGTCTGACACACATAGCATTGTTCATACTGGCCGTTTCTACGTAATGGGAGTAGAGGAAGTGGTAAGAATAGCTATATTTAGATTATTTTAAAAGTATACTTTTTTTATAACTTAAAAAACTTGAGTTCTAACAAAACAATGAAGGAATTATGGCTAAACTGAAGTAAACTTACAGTTTTCTCACAATACTGCATGTTTCCTAAAGACAAAGACAGCCCTGTCTTCTCAGGAGCATAGAAGAGTGTGTTGATATTGGTTGGTGCCAATTAATGATTATTGATTAAACCGAAGGAATCTTTTTTTAAAAGTAAATTTCTATAAAAATGAAACTAAATAAATGGGACCTAATCAAACTTACAAGCTTTTGAACAGCAAAGGAAACCATAAACAAAATGAAAATACAACCTACAGAATGGGAGAAAATATCTGCAAACTATGCAACCAACAAGGGCTTAATTTCCAAAATATATAAACAGCTCATACAGCTCAACAACAAGAAAAAAACAACCCAACTGAAAAATGGGCAGAGGACCTAAATAGACATTTCTCAAAAGAAGACATACGGATGGCTAATAAGCACATGAAAAGACACTCAACATTGCTAATTATTAGAGAAATACAAATCAAAACTACAATGAGGTACCACCTCACACCAGTCAGAATGGCCATCGTTTAAAAGTCTACAAATAACAAATGCTGGAGAGGGTGTGGAGAAAAGGGAACTCTCCTACACTGTTGGTGGGAATGTAAGTTGGTGCAGCCACTATGAAAAACAGTATGGAGGTTCCTCAGAAAACTAAAAATAGAATTAACATATGATCCAGCAATACCACTCCTGGTCATATATCTGGACAAAACTATAATTCAAAAAGATACAAGCACCCCTATGTGCATAACAGCACTATTACAATAGCCAAGTTGTTTCCAGAAACAACCTAAATGTCCATCAACAGATGAGTGGATAAAGAAGATGTGGTACCTACATACAATGGAATACTACTCAGCCAAAAAAAGAGTGAAACAATGCCATTTGCAGCAACATGGATGCAACTAGAGATTATCATATTAAGTGAAGTTAAGTCAGAAAGAGAAAGACAAATACCATATGATATCCCTTATATGTGGAATCTAAAATAGGACACAAATTAACTTATCTATGAAACAGAAACAGACTCATAGACATAGAGAATCAACTTGTGGTTGCCAAGGGGAGGGGGTTGGGAGATGGTTGGAGTGGGAGGTCAGGGTTAGTGGATGCAAACTGTTATATATAGAATGGATAAACAACGAGGTCCTACTGTATAGCACAGGGAACTATATTCAATACCCTATAATAAACCATAATGGAAAACAATATTAAAAAAAGAATGTATATATATGTATAACTGAATCACTTTGCTGTATAGCAGAAATTAACACAACATTATAAATCAACTATACTTCAATCAAAAAAAGTGGAAAAAAAGTAAATTTCTAGTTTTATCTAGCTAGAAATTCTTGTTATAAAGCCTTGATGATAACAGCTAGGAGTACTGTTTTACCTTTTTTATTGAGAAAAGTAAAAAAGTACCACTTCTGGTGGTATTTATATTATTAGTGTATTAAAGTGATTCTTTAATAGGAGAGTAGTCATGGGTGCTTTTAATAATCTAAATTTTTAATGATCTACTTCTCTACACAAACAAAAGCCACCAACTTAAAGTGTTGCTTATTGTTTCTGGGGAGGAGGTGGTCCATGGAACTTTTGAAATCTACCTAGGCACCAACCTACCAATAGATGGTTATACCAGATATGCTTACCAGAGTTATGTGTGGAACTTACCTGAGTTTGAAGCAATAGATATTGGATATGGAGGAAAGGGAAGACAGTAAAACAGTGTTTTTAAAATCTTTACAGACAAGCTTACTCCAAACCAATCACATCTGCCCAGTGGGGGTCCCTGAATCTTTGGCTAAGATTCCCATTGTAGCTTTCTCTTGGTTTCCATTATTTGTTGTTGTTTTAATGAGTAAAGAGGCATTAGGAGCTCTGAAGGAAGGCAGCTGAAATCTATGGGGAGTGATTTCAGAAGCAAGCGGTACATGAACGTAGGTCCAGGAGTGATTACCTGTGACTAGCTGAAGAGTACTCTGGGGACCTTGCAAGGATCAAGTCTTCAGGGGAGGCACCAGAAGTAGCACAAGGCCAATGTTGGGGGGGATGGCGTAATCTGAGCACAACCCCCAAATCTTCCCAGAAGACATGGCTGGCTGCTTCACTACAAACCACCTCCGTTCTCTCTATTGACATAAACTATCCCAGTCCTTCAAAACCTATGAGTTGGGACTTTGCTAAGGAATTGAGTAGGTGCAAAGCTTCCTTTATGCAGCATCTCTCAAATTTGACTACATGATAGAACTACTTGGGGGATATTTTTAAAATCCTGATGCCTTGGCCCTATCCCAGACCAGTAAGTCAATATTTCTTTTGCTAAGACCCAAGCATTTGTGTCTTATAAAGTTCCCCAGGTGGCTCAAGGTGCCATTCCTGCTTTACAGCCCTTTTGGGTGAAGCTTTCCTCACAACATGCCTGAAACCATGGAGGCATTAGTAGCCTCACTTAGGTTTCTCTTATGGACTCAGTACACACATTTCTTGTGCCATGGATAAGCCTTTCAGTGAGGCTGTGAAACTGAGAAGTCAAAACTTCCAAAGTTTATGGAATGCAGGATAAAGAGACTTTGTCAGGACATCACCTCATTTGATTCTGCTGCAGTCTTTTTTTTTTAATTTAATCTCTTTCCAATTCTATATTAGCAAGGACAAAGCAATCCCTGTGACCAAATATACACGGCAAAGCTTTATGGTGGCCATTTATCCATGAAGTAACTACCTCACATTTTAGGACCTTCATTAGCACAAGTAATTATGAGTTAATTCTATTATTCCAAACAATTGATCAAAGGGCCAAAGCACACAAAGAAATAGAGCAATTTTAGACTGTGAATGATGAAAATATTTTAAACTGTGCTTATAAATTAACCAAGATTCTTTACATGGTAAACACTAGGACCTGAACTCAAAAGTAGCTCAAGCAACAACAGAAAACTAAAAAAAAGCAATAATTTATTGGCTCATCCAGAGGACTGAAGCATGGCTTGATCCAAGGGCTCAAAACAAACAAACAAAAGAAACCACACTTCTTTTCCCAACAGCATTTAACTCTGCGTCCTTTGCCGTGAACTGCATTATCAAGCCTCTTCCTTCCAAGTGGAAAGAAAATGGCTATTAGGTGTTCATTTTGCATTGGTCCCCAAAATCATTACCCCTGACACACTGAAAAAACTCTTTACTTGCAGCATCCTTATAGCCCATCCAACAGAAGAACTAATCTTGCATTAAAATTTATTATTGTGGACAGAAAAATAGGGCCCCATGATTGGCTAGGCAGGTCTGGATCACATGACTACCTTGATAAGGGCAGGATGGCTCTGTGAAAGGTGGTCCTGCCAGAACCACATGCGGGAGGGGAGAGCAGCTCACCTGCAAAAGAGAAGTAGTGCAGGCAAATATCCTGTGCTCGTGAGAGTATGTAAATTGTGCCTCTACTCTGTGTTTTTTACCAAGCATATAATCATACAGGGGAACGAAACTGCCCCCAGTCTGTAATCAATCACTATCAAACAATATATATTATGTAGTAAGATGCCACATATACATTTTTCCAATCCATAAATACACTTTCTCAATGCTATACCGTGAGACACTAGACTGAACTTCTACTTACTTTAGAAATAACTTTTTGTGAACAACAGAGTAATTCCCTCTAGAATAATTCTTCAGTCATTAACAAAGAAAAACGTTATTATAAAATAGATCTGATAGAAATGTGCTTTATTGTTCTCTTATATTTTTGCAAATTTTAAAAGTACATAAAACATAAATTAACAGTGAATGAATGATTTCAAAGTAACTCTTCATATAATTACCAATATAACCACCACTCAGGTCAAAAGACATTACACTGCCAGCCTTTCAGGATCCCCCGTCATTACATCACAACCCTTTCACTTTAGCTGGAGGTGATCCTTACCCTGACTTTTATGGTTACCACTTTCTTGTTGCCTTTATAGTTTTACCACTGATGTAGGCCTCCCTAAAAAATATGGTAACTGCTTTTGAATTTTATATAGGTGGAACCATGTACAAGTATCTTTTTATATTTTCCTTCTTATGCTCAATAGCGTTCACAAATATTCACTCATATTGTTGTATGTTTATTTGTATGCTGTGTAGTACGGCTCCAGGACCTCCCACTGATACCAAAACCCACAGATGCTCAAGTCCCATATATAAAATGGCATGGTATTTGCATCTAATCTACACACATCCTTTCATATACTTTAAATCACCTCTAGATTACTTATAATGCCTAATACAATGTAAATGCTCTGTAAATAGTTGCCGGCACACAACAAATTCATTTTACTTTCAGGAACTTTCTAGATTTTTTTTCTGAATACTTCCAATCTGCAGTTGGTTGAATCCACAGATGCAAACCTTGCAGATACAGAAGGCCGACTGTATTCCATTGTATAAATACATGATGTATTTATCTAATCATCTTTTTTTCCAGTTTGGGGCTTTTATGAACAATGCCATTATGTATTCTTTTATATGTACCCTGATTTACTTTAACATGTATCAGAATTGCATGGAAAGTGTGTTAAAACACAAATCTCTGGGTCCACCTACAGTCTCTGATTCAGTAGGTCTGGGGTGCAGCCCAAGTATTCACATTTCTAATAAGTCCTCAGGTGACACTGATGCTGCTGGTCTGAGAAATACACTTTGAGCACCACTGCTCTGGCCCTGGCTACTCAAAGTTGGTCCATGGACCAGCATCATAGGTGTCACCCAGGAGATAGTCATAACTGTAGAATTTCAGACTCTGCCCCAAACCTATTGAATTAGAATTTTAATTTTAACAAGATCCCTAGGTGATTTGGATACAATTTTTTAAGAAAAAAATTGCTATACGTTACATATATGTGTGTGTGTGTGTGTGTGTGTGTGTGTGTGTGTGTATCTTGAAGTGGAATTCTTCTGGGTCATAGTAATATAGATATCTTTAACAGTTCTAGATAATGTCAAATTATATTTTATAGCAGATTTACGATTTACACATCAACCATCAGAAATGTGTGCATTTACAGATGTTTTTCAAATTCACTAAGAAAAAAACACAATATGTACTTTTTAACTTCAAAAACCTTCCAAAAATGTATCTAACTTATCATCCATAAAACATTCTTCCCATCCCCTTAAGTGGGTGAAAATGTTAATCAAAGCATGTAAACCCCTTAATTATATCATATATTCTCCCTTTTAAATTTAGAGAGAATTATGAGTTCTTAAAGGCTTTTGAAAAAATTATAAAGCTTTAGAGGACTCAAAACAATTTTCAAATACAATAAGTAATTCTCTTGGACAGGTGTCATTAATCAAAGTGGTCATTACATAATTTCTGAAATATTTACAATAACTAACAGCAAGTCAAGTTTTAATTCTAAATACACACACACACACACACACACACACAACTAGGAAGCATTGGAGATACATAAATTTTTAACGTGAAAACTTTCAAAGAGAAGTGATGCAATCTTAACTTTTTCTGTTTTCATAAAACTTGTATGGTGAGTGTTCAGTGGCTTACAAATGTCACGCTCTGTGTTCAACATCCATCTTATTAAACATTTGTGTTTATTTAAAATTTCCTTAATATAAGAATATTATTTTGGGGTGGTATTAAAAGCTAGGTGGAGCAATCATACCTTTCTGTTATCCTTCCCTTTTCTTTTAGATACAGAATTCTGATCTAATGGGTGCCATTAGGCTTTTGTCACCATCTGTAAAAATGTCAATCAGATAACATATACAACAAAGGGAAAAGACACCGCTACAAAGAAATGAGAGCAGTAAGGAAATATAAACATGAACTACTTATAGGGACTTCCCTGGTGGTCTAGTGGTTAAGACGCTGTGCTTCCACTGCAGGGGGCACGGGTCCAAACCCTGGTCAGGGCACTAAGATCCCTCATGACACACAGCACGGCCAAAAAAGGAAAAAAAATAAACATGAACTACTTCTAATATTCTTCTACATAATCTATATGTGCCCTAAAACACACTGCATGCAAAAAAGACAACAGGAAAACCCCATCCAAAATATTTTATGTATTTAAATGCAGAAATCTGAAACATTTCATTTAATGTCTTTTTAATTGTACTAATAATATTATAGTGGTTTCCAGCCTAATTAAAGGATAATTAAGTACGGGATAATAGCTTTAAAAGTATATCTCTCTTTTATAATATAATCACTTATGCTAAATGCACTATAAATTGAAGTGGCAATAATATTGGAGACAAAAACAAGCTGCAAGGGAACTCTGTAATAGCTTAATATAACAATACCATTCCACATTATAGATATAAAAGAAAAACTTGGCTATTAAAAGTGTTCTGGACATTTTCATTTATTTGCTCATTCAAATGTTAGCACACTACTACGGGTGTGTGCATATATGCATGTATGCAGAGGAGGGAAGTTAGCTTGATTTAATAAAGTCTGAATCATGTTACATTGCATTTCATTCAAATACACAAGACAAAGAGTAACTCAGACTAAATGTTGTTTACCCCCCAAGAAGTGGCGCTCCCAGTCCCACGGTAATCAATAGACAAACACACTATAATTAACTGTATTCATTTGTTTACAATCTTATTTATGTACTCAATTTGATACGAAAACACTTGAAAGTCGGAGAATATGGAGAAAATTCAAAGGAATGTTGAATTATAAGAGATACCAAATAAATGAAACAACAATTCACAAGGGCTTATAAATGTCTATTTGCAATAAAATGTGATTCATTATTTCTCCAGATGACAAGACATAGGAAATTTTAAACCTAACTTTAGGATTCAATTAAATATTGACTACATTCCATGAAATGTATGAGAGGTAACAACCAGCTAACAAATATTGGATGGCCATACTTGATGACTACCAAATAAAGTTTTAATGAATACCTTAAAATATTTCCTTAAAAAAGTAACCAGTAGTCTATGCTGACTTCATGATGAATGGATTGCAACAAATTATTGTACAAAAGTAAAATATAAAGGAAAAGGTCAAGATGACCAGTAAATAATCTCATATTTTTCCTGATAGATTTCTTCTCAAGGAGGTAATATTATTGACCCAAAACAGACCTGTCATATCCAAAGTTTTCTTGCTTCTCCTAAAGAACATTGACCTGGCTAAAATTTATAAAGAGGATCAGAGCATATATCTGTAGATGGAAGGTCCAGTAGACTGGTGGATGTGCAGAGCGGAGTTTGTTTTATTTCATGTCTGTACTCTGGACGCATCCAGGTAGGACTGTCACTGCAGAGCCAGCATCCTAGCCCAGTCATCAGACAGTGAGCTACAATTCTTATGGCAGGACAGTGTCAGTGGTGCTTTAATTTTTAATTAGTTAGAACATATAAGGATGAATACTAGAAACCCTAGAGAAGCCTTGGACATAAAATATTTAGGGCAGTTATTTGGGGGTTCTAAACCTGAGAAAAATTAGCTTACTGGGTGTGTAATCAACACCTGGGAGAACAAATTTTATGGCCTGAGTTTCTTGGGACATCACTAATGCCTGACACTCAATGAGGATGGTGATTGCCAACACTTCCCTGGTGCCTTGGTCTTACGTACAATTTAGGCAAACTTAGACCAGATTGTACATGAAGACGTGCCATCTCATCGCACATCCAGCCCAACCCAACCTTCTCTGTGTCATGTGATCATAGGCTGGAAATGCTTTCTCCAGAATATCATTGCCTACCCTGTCTTTTGGTTATCAATGTACCTTATCAGTCAGTAATTGTAGGTACCTAAAACCCTATATGTTTCACTACCTAGGCATAATGAGGTAGATTAAGGGATGGAGACCTGACTACTTACAAAGGCCCTTAAATGGATTAGAATGTGTTATTTTCCTGTGCAAACAGCTTAGGCCACTTTAAACACATTGTACTTATAATGCCATGGACTTACCAGATCTTTCATTCCTGAGCTCAAAGCACTCTGCAAACAAAGTGCTTTCTCCATGTTGAAGGATGGAGAGGGTGGAACACGATATAGTGAAATGGAAGCTAGAGTTTACAGTTCTGTTAGAAGGACCTTATAAATGGAATTGTTGCTTACACAGTCCAAGTTACAAAAAAATAAAATAAAAGCTGGGCCTGAGGAAATGAGTTTAAAAACTGAGTTATCTATATTAGTTGTCTAGTTGAATCAAATTCGGATAGTAACTATGTAACACTTCATTGTTTCTGTCTATATACATATGGGCAGTTGTTTCATTGTTTATTTTATTCTATGTACAATCATATAAGCTCATATCAAGAGAGTTGTTGAATCATCCTATCCAAAGAGCAATTATCAGACTCCAGCATATGAGAAAGCCATAAGTAGACAAAAGTCCAGAGACATTCCAAAAGTAGATGTATGGAGCAGAAGAGAGGTCATTACTTACGGTCACTTTTTCTAAGAAGCCAGATAATGTACACATTCACTTTATAAATATTTATAGAGGTCCTGCTATGTGTGCAGTACCGTTTTAGGCACTGAAATAGGGCAGTGAAAGAAAATACAAAATTACCGAAGAATTTGGAAAAATGAAGGCCCTGCTTATAGTCTGAACACTCTAGTATTTGGGTGGGTATAGGAGGAGGGGGCAGCAAAAGAGCTAGAAAAGGAGTAGTCGGTGAGGTAGGAGCCAGACCAGGAAAGTGTAGCATCACAGAATCAAAGAAACCAAAGGGCATTAAAAAGGAGGGAATGTTAACTGATTAGAAAGCTACTGAGAGGGAGTCAGATTAAGAGAGAAGAGGCTACTTGGTTTGGCAACATAGATGCCTTTGGTGACCTTGAGTAGCTCAGCCTCAGTGGAGATGTAGAGAAAGGAGCCTAATTTGAGTGGCTTGGGAAGAAAAGGTGAGGTAAGGAAATGTGTATGGTGGTGACAGACAATTTTTTCAGTAAGTTTTGTAGTGAATGAGGAGTAAAGAAACGAGAGGTAGTTGGAGGTAGATGTAGACAAAGACATTTTTTAAGCTGGAGATAAAATAGCAAGTTACTTGTTGATGGATAAGATACAGTTGAGAGGGCGGAATTGATGACGGGTGCCAGCAGGAAGGCTCTAAGAATGTACGATGGGGTGGGACTGTCAGCACAGGAGCGGGGCTGCCTAGGATGGATGCAGACCCGTCTTATTTATAGTAACAGAGAGGCTGCATTTCGGTACAGACATGGGACAGTCTTGATCATTTCAAAGGTGGAAAGATATGGGACTTTTTGGCCTCTTCTTTTTTTTTAAAATGAACTTTGAAGAAATGTTTCTATCTAAGAACTGCAGTGTAGCATTTGGAGGGTTGAAAAGAGAAAAAAAGTGGGATGAAAAGCATAAGCTCAGTCTTGTGATCTTGCGTGTTCTCCAACCATATCCAGCCGCGTAAGTACGGGGGTCTGGGTTTCTTCAGGATTTAAGCTTTGCCAGGTGACAATACCTGTAAGGAAGTGATTTTAAAGATGCATGTGGGGGAATCTACAAACAGTAAATGCTGGAGAGGGTGTGGAGAAAAGGGAACCCTCTTGCACTGTTGGTGGGAATGTAAATCGATACAGCCATTATGGAGAACAGTATGGAGGTTCCTTAAAAGACTAAAAATAGAACTACCATAAGACCCAGCAATCCCACTACTGGGCACATACCCTGAGAAAACCATAATTCAGAAAGAGTCATGTACCATGATGTTCATTGCAGCTCTATTTACAATAGCCAGGACATGGAAGCAACCTAGGTGTCCATCGACAGATGAATGGATAAAGAAGATGTGGCACATATACAATGGAATATTACTCAGTCATAAAAAGAAATGAAAATGAGTTATTTGTAGTGGGGTGGATGGACCTAGAGTCTGTCGTACAGAGCGAAGTAAGTCAGAAAGAGAAAAAGAAATACTGTATGCTAACACATACATATGGAATCTAAAAAAAAGAAAATGGTTCTGATGAACCTAGGGGCAGGACAGGAATAAAGACGCAGACGTAGAGAATGGACTTGAGGACACGGGGAGGGGAAAGGGTAAGCTGGGACAAAGTGAGAGAGTGGCATGGACACATATACACTACCAAATGTAAAATAGATAGCTAGTGGGAAGCAGCCACATAGCACAGGGAGATCAGCTCGGTGCTTTGTGACCACCTACAGGGGTGGAATAGTGAGGGTGAGAGGGAGATGCAAGAGGGAGGGGATATGGGGATATATGTATATGTATAGCTGACTCACTTTGTTATACAGCAGAAACTAACACACCATTGTAAAGCAATTGTACTCCAATAAAGATGTTAAAAAAAAAAAGATGCGTTTGGGGGAAGGTGGGATCAAGATGGGTGAGTAGGAGGACTCTGAGCTCATCTCCCTTCATGAATGCATCAAAACTACATCTACATGTAGAATGACTCTCACTGAAATCAACCTGAAGACTAGCAGGATGGCTCTTCTACAACTAAATCTATAAAGCAAGGTCTACACGGAGTCTCACAAAGAGAGGTGATCTGTCAGGACCCACATCCCTAGTGGAGGACGCAGAAGAGGAGGGGGATATCACAGACTCAGGGAGTCTAAAAAATAAAACAAATGAATGAATATAACAAAAACAGACTCACAGATATAGAGAACAGACTAGTGGTTACCAGTGAGGAGAGGGGTGTGGTGAAGGGCAAGTTAGGGGCAGGGGTTTGAGAGGTACAAACTACTAAGTATAAAATAAGACACAAGGATGTAATGCACAGCCCAGAGAATATAACCAATATATTATTATAACTTTAAATGGAGTATAATCTACAAAAATATCAAATCACTATGTTATACACTAGAAACTAATGTAACACTGTAAATCAACTGTACTTCAATAAAAAATAAAGATGACCACAAGACCTTATTGAGGTAAAGAAGTGAGAATCAGAAAAAATTGATAGGGAGAACTTAGCTTTGTCAATGGATTCGATATCTAGATGCAGTCAAAGAATTGCAGTTATAGTAGGATGCTGAAGATAAGATCTTAGAGGCAATTGAATTATCAGTGTGAACAAGAATAAGTGGTGTCTAAGCCAACAGACATCTAAGGTATAATTCTGAAAAGACTGATGGCAGCAAGGAGGCAAAAGAACAGATGGCCAATGTGTTGGGTGACATCTACAAATGGATCTTATAGGATCTAAGGGTACTTATGACAGTATAATTTAAGCTGCTCTAATAAAGGGACCACAAAACACCATGGGTTCAATAAAATACAAGGTTTCTTTTTTCTCTCGTAACAGCCCAGATGTAGGCAGGAAGTCCAAGGAGGTAGGTTTCTGTGCTTCATGAGATCGTTTGGAGATCCAGGGATTCTGCCATGTTGCTCCAGCACCTGGATGTAGCCTTCAACCTCATGGTCAAAGCTGGCTCATTATCATTATCATATCCAGGGGGGAAAGAAAGTTAAGGGCAAGCTGATTCCTCTTAAGGAAGTTGGTATATCACTTCTGCTCACCCATCACTGACCATATCTTGACAATAAGGTCACATCTAGCACTCAATTGAGTCTACAGGTGATTGGCTGTTTGCCTAGCCAAACCCCAAACGTTTCTATTACTAAAGGGAAAAAGGAGAGGAAGGTCACTGGGGGATAATTAGCATCTCTCCCACAAATGTTAAAGTCACCAAGAATGATAGCGAAGGATAATGGGTATATTTCCTTGGAATTGGTAATTAATTTCTATATGTATTTACAAAATTCATTTACTGAGCTCTTGCTCTGTGCCAAGATATGAGCAGGGATACTTATATGATTCCAGCATGGTCTTTAATCTCAAGGAGCTCAAACTCTCTGTCACAAAAGCCAAGAAGCAAAATAAACAAACAAACAAAAATAACTAGTGCTATAAAGAGTTATACACACTATGTCAGAATAAAGTTTGTAAAAATGTCAGTGCCAAAAAGGAATGTTTGCCTTCTCTCTGGGTCAGGTGATTGTAGGGAGGGGCCAGGAGGGGCTTCATGGACAGGTGTGGCAGGGAGAGGTATCAGTATAGTGTCTCTTTTACGTTGTCATGTGGCTTCACAGGGCTCTGCAGGGTATGTGGTGTCTCCACATTCACTTTCTCATGTGATCCTCCAGCCAGTCTTTGAGGAGTGCAGGCCGGGTGTAGTGATGCACATTTTTTTAGAGTTGATTTACAATGTTGTATTAGTTTCAGGTGTACAGCAAAGTGACCGTTTTATATATATATATATATATATATATATATATATATATATATATATATATTCTTTTTCAGATTCTTTTCCATTATAGGTTTTTACAAGATATTGAATATAGTTCCTGTTATACAGTAGGACCTTGTTGTTTATGCATTTTATATATAGTAGTGTGTATCTGTTAATCCCAAACTCCTAATTTATCCCTCCTGCCCCCTTTCCCCTTTGGTAACCATAAGTTTGTTTTCTAGGTCTGTGAGTCTATTCCTGTTTTGTAAAGAAGTTCATTTGTAACATTTTTTTAGATTCCACCTATAAGTGATATCATATGGTATTTGTCTTTCTCTGACTTTCTTCATTTAGTATGATTATCTCTAGGTCCATCCATGTTGCTGTAAATGGCATTATTTCATTCTGTTTTATGGC
The DNA here is from genome assembly GCF_009873245.2 of Balaenoptera musculus. NCBI lineage: Eukaryota > Metazoa > Chordata > Mammalia > Artiodactyla > Balaenopteridae > Balaenoptera > Balaenoptera musculus. The sequence continues at coordinate 26,085,907 of NC_045795.1, forward strand.
TGAGTAATATTCCATTGTATATATGTACCACATCTGCACATTTAAGTAAGTGGAGACTCAGGCACTTGCCTCAAGTCTCACAGCTAGTAAATAGCAAGGCTGGTTCTAGAGTCCAGCCCATGTCTTACAAGAACAGGGCTCTTTCCAAGATGTCACATTGGGGGTTATGAAGAGCAGACTTAGATGAGTAAGACCTGGGCAGGCTGTGGGTGTGTGTGCACGTCTTCGTGTGTGTGTGCATGTGTGTGCGTGTGCACGCACGTGTGTGCACATGTGTGTGCATGAGCGTGTGTGCGCGTGTGTATGCATGTGTGTGCGTGTGCGTGTGTGCGTGCGTGCGTGTGTGTGTGTTGGTTCCAATTTTTAAAAAACTTGAAAAACAATTGTTAATTAACTCTGTAGACATAGGTCAATGCATAGCAGACAACACAAAATGGAATTCTCAAGAAGAGAGGAAGCAAGCCAACTGCTGCATTCTTCTTCTTCTTCTTCCCCCAGTGGACGTAATTTACAATTGTATAAAGCACCATTCTCCTGAGGCATAGTACACCAAATAGCCAAAAATGACAATACACTGATTATGCTTTCACTTCTTTTGTCAACCTTGGCTCTCCCCAAATTATGACAAGGTCCAAAAATCTAATTCAACCTCAAAAAATAAAGACTAGTCATGAGGAGGTATTCAAAAAGGACTGTAAAAGCAATTTTGCAAAGTTCCAAACCTGCTTTGAGTAAAGGTAAATTAACTCTCCAAGGTTCCTACTTGGAAATAGATAATGTTCATTTGGGTGAGTATCCTGCCATGGTTTAAAATGCAACCTCATTAATTTATTGTGAGGTCTTAGAAATTGCATCATTTAGGGGACTTTCCTCGTAGCGCAGTGGTTAAGAATCCTCCTGCCAATGCAGGGGACATGGGTTCGATCCCTAGTCCAGAAGATCCCACATGCCACAGAGCAACTAAGCCCGTGCGCCACAACTACTGAGCCTGTGCTCTAGAACCTGCAAGCCACAACTACTGAAGCCCAAGCACCTAGAGCCCGTGCTCCGCAACAAGAGAAGCCACCGCAGTGAGAAGCCCTCGCACCGCAACAAAGAGTAGCCCCTGCTCACCGCAACTAGAGAAAGCCCGCACGCAGCAACGAAGACCCAACACAGCCAAAAAAAAAAAAAATTAAGTAAAAAAAAAGAAATTGCATCATTTCTCTATCACCTATAGAAAGTTCTGTTACTCGTATTTACTATGGCAAAGAGAAAGAAGGAAAAAAGCAGCATCTAGATTACAATATTTACTGGATCTTTGATGCATGGCGTTGAGGCTGAATTCCACTTGTTACATTCAGTTAGCCTGTTGTGTGTTAGACACTGCAGCTCTGAGTAAAGAAAACAGACTTTTCTCTATGTCTTTTTTTTTCTGTCTTCTTAGGAAAACATAGTTTACTACCCTTGTCCTGTTCACAGAATTAGATGCGCTGGGCTGAGGCATTAGGCATAAACAGATTTGACTGAAAAGGTGTTAAAAATTCTATGCTGTTAGTATGTGCGCATGTTGGGGATTGGAAAATTTATCGTTAGGATAAATTAAGCAAAGATGCTCAAGCGGAAACTTGCGAGGTGAATGGTTTTCATCAGGCACGTGGGGCGTAGGAGGTTGAGGAGGGTGACAATCAGGGCACAGATCAGTGTGAGTGAAGTATTAAGTATTTTTCACACTCATGCTCTCAACTTCACAGCCTATAGGACAGGGATAACCAAACACCATCATTTTCATTTAAAGGCCCCAAAACATTGATGAATATTACCAATATTCTATCATAAACTATGATATTTATAAATTGGAGATGGCCAAATATTAACGAAGGAGAGAAATGGAAATTAGTTAACCTTACCTAATCCTTGGCACAATTTTGAAGCAACTAATGAAAGAAAGTGAGTAAGCTGGGCTTCACGGAGAGCGGATCCCCCATAGCCACCCTCCAAGTCCCTGGTTTGTCCTGGTCCCAGAGTTACTGGGCTAGGAAAGCATCGCTAGGCCAGGAAAATGTGGGAGACATTTTCAGAGACCTTGCTAAAATAAAAAGCCACTAAATTTTTTTCTTATTTTCTGATGAAAGGGTAGAAAAGGCATAAACTTTAACTACATAGATGAAGAATAGATTAAATATTTTTTTCAGTGATATAAGATAGTCACTGCAGCTCAGGACCATTTTTATTTGGGGTGTGGGGCACAGGAAATGGAGGTTAGTTAGAACACTCAAACTTCTTTTGTATTACATAATCCACCTAATCCATTGCTCTAAGCAAGGGGGAAAATTCCCAAAACTAAAAACTACATGAAGCACACAAGAGTGGAACAGACAATTCTCAGGGAGGAAAAACGCCCTAGGTTTGGCACTGCTAACTTTCTTCTCTCATCTGATCCATTACCTTTATGTTAATATTTACATGATGCTAGCGGTTTACCAGGTTGTGCCTATAATGGAAATACGAGGGCGCGTGTTTAGAAAATAGGATTTCCCACACAAGTTAGAGACATCAGTATCCACTTGCTTTCCAAAACCTCTACTAGAAATCACTAAATGTTGATTCACATCTAATGAAAATTGCAAAACTTGGTATCCTAACATTTCATATGTTTTCCCCTGAATAGTCTCATCAGGAAATTGTAGGCAATAATGCACTTGAATTAACAGGTCTTTTTAGATTTAAAGTTCAATGTGGCTCATTATTATCGTGAATGTCCTCTGAGATTCTGAGTCTGGGCTTCACTCTAAAATCTGAGCCTCACGTTAGGATTTTATTTCATTCAGTTCTGTATGGTGCCAGAGTTATTTTATGATGTGTACCTGGATTCTGGTTGATCATTCAAATTCCAAATTGCCTTAGAGCTCCTCTAGCTTAAGTGAAAGTCAGAGAGATGGAGCTTATCTAAAATCATGCAGCCAGTGACTGGTAGAATCAGACCTTTTTCTCTGTCCACATGAACCGTCACTGGAACTAAAACTTTTCCCTTGTTTAGGACCCATAGTAAATCAATCTAATGTCCACTTCTCTTCAGACCCTGTCTTTGCTCCAACTACTTTCCACATCAGTATTTTGTAGACCTTTACTCGGGTGTTTTACTCTGACAGTATCACTGCACTGTGAGTCCTTGAATGCAAATACCACACCTTCATTTTTACACCTACGGTGCCAAGTGCATCTTAGGCACTGAATAAAAGAGCATAAATAACACCATATGGTCTATGACTTGATGCAAACTTGAGGCACATCATGCGTCATGCCCAACCTGTGTTGGTGAAAACATTAATTAATGTTTATTTGCATAGCATTGCAACCAAAGAGTTCATCTGTTTTGCCCTGAACTGTGACCTCTTGAGGGTAAGGGCCACATCTTTATTTTTCTTTGTGTCGTCTCCAGTACCTAGCTGTAGGGTCAGGCCACTCAGGATGGCTGTTCTCTTGCCCTCTGTACATCCCCTGCTCTATCAGGGCCTGCTTCACCTACACCCTACCTATGCACATGACTGACCTTCCCACACACTTGCCCCAGGCCCCAGCTAATGACTGTTCTAGCTTTAGATCAGAACTCTCCATTACGCTTATCAAAGGGGTGGTGAGGGGTCTATCCCTCTGCTGGTTTCCTTGGTAACCGATGATCCAACCCGACATCATTTCCCCCTGTAACTGGTAACCTCCCCCTGCCGCTGGGAGCGAAGGCTGCCACCGTGTGCCCTGCCCCACCATCCACCGCACAGGGCAGGGTGTCACTCCAGGATCTTGCTTCAGATGTGTAAGCTCCTCCAACTATTAAACAATTGATGTCGCTGTCACTGACTCCAAGCTCTTTCTTTGGCCTTGAAGCTGGTCAAGTACAGGCCTTGCAGGTCTATGAAGTACAGCCCAACACCAGCACAATGCCCAGTACCCAATATGTGTTTACTCAGTGAGTAAATAAATGAAGTTACTTCTCAAGTAAGTTCCAGGCACCCCAGTGACCCAAGATCATCTCTTACATTAGATGTGGACAAGGGGATGCCTCAATCTGCTCCTAGCTTACGTTCTTGGCAGGAAAATAGTAGCATTCTCTGAAAGGCCACACACCCTGATTTTCTAGCACTGTGGGCTTCAGCTTCTGCATCTCTTTATGCGCTCCAGGGTTTGGCAACCACCTGTTGATGCTTATGAGAGGGAGCCTTGCTTAGTGATAATATTCTTGCTATAGCACATTGGCGTGGAGTTTATTAAACACCTTCCATGAAGATGTGTGCTGCTGTACTCCTGAGAGCTCTAAGGGAAGGTCAAGTAATTTAAATTTCTTTTGTCCACTCACATTTATTGAGTACCCACTATGTCCCCGATGAGTGCAGAGGATACAGAGATGCATGATCAATGGATTCGGCTGTCAAGGAGCTCATAGCCAGATGGGGGAAACGGATGTATAAATAGATAACTTAATATAATGCTACACGTGCTTGCATAAACTTATGAACAGAACTCTTTGTCGATTACACTAGTCCAATCTTTCCCCCAAAGCTACGCATCCTATCCTAAAGAAGGAATCGCTCTGCAGGGCTCTGAATTTTTAAATATTCTAAACACTCATTGGCCTTCAGCAATCAAATTTAAAACTATGTTGGTGCTCAGGAAATAAACTTCCCCAAATCGATCCATGTTTCAGAGAGTAAGAAAACGACAACAATAACAACAACTATTTCCCAGAAACATACATCTCCTCGGAGGGGGGAAACGGCCAGCAAACACACAAATCCCTTTCAAACAAATGTGTCAGAAGCAGGACCCAATAAAGTGCGGATGTAACATGAAACAAGTCACATAATGGAGCTGATTGTGCTGTTGGGCACAGGTTTGGAAATCCTTCTTCCAGCTCATGCTGTGGCCCCAGGTTAAAAATCTGCAGCGTGTTAAGCAATAGTAACCTTTAAGGTAAGAGGGTCAACTTACTCAATATGGTTTTACTCTGGAACAGAAACTGGGACTAAGGGAATGTCAACTGTCTGCTACAGACACAGTCCACTCCCACACACACCCAGTAACAGAAGCATCTCTTTTCCCCTTAGAAACCTAAAAACCCCATTTCAGTATCTACATTCCCATGAATTTAAATAATACTGTTAGTTTCACCATTTTTTAAATGCATATGGCTGGCCATTAGTGCCTTTGTAACCTTATTTTCACTTTATTTAAGAATTTCTAAGCATTTAAGTGCACCCATTAAACTTCTCAGACTTCCTCAAAATTAGGCGTGTTTAGGATCGCTTTTCCAGGATGTGTAATCATCCATGTTGAATGCATACTGGGAGGAGTAGGTCACCCTAACTTCTTTTAAAAATTGAAAAAAAATTGGTAAAATTGAAATATCAGATGGTTTATTTACTGATTACAGTAAAGGATATTTTGGCTCACTTCTTTATATGGTACCATACTGAAATCCACATCATTTCCAAAATATCTGAAGGCACTACCACACGTTGAAGATTGACTCAAAGCAACACGCAATTTTATTTTTTCAATTAAGCAGTGTGTTTGGATCTTTGCTAAGTCTTCATTTTTGAATACGTAAATGGACTAAATAAGCTTGCATTTGATTTTCAGATGAAAAACGGGATTTTTTTTTAATTGATGGCAAACTCATTTTCTCATACTCTCTCCCTGCATTTTGAGCAAATGAGGCAAGGGAACCCAGGAACTGGACTCCCAGGCCTTACCCCAGTCACTGTACATGCCTACCTTCCTTACCCTAGCACCCCAGTGAGTATCATGCCCTGTGTCTTAAAAAAGATCAATCAAAAGAAATTGGTTCCTATAGATATTAGATCCCCCTAGATACTTCACAACTCTTCAGCTAGTAAATTTAGAGGATAAAAAAATGTCATGATCTTTATTGTTTCTTTAGTCTTTATTTTTCTTTCTCTCTGGTTAATCTGTATATTTCCTCTAGCCTATTTTTAAAGTATCATGTTAAAACAGAAAAAAAAAATCACAAAAGCTGAAAGTAATGATCTTGAGAATTACTTGACAGGTCACATCATGGGAAATGGGCCAAAATGTCAGTTTAGGGCTAGACTGTAGGAAACACTGAATTCTTATCTTTTACTCTCAGCCTGGAGAGGAGTGGAATCGTAGCCAGGTATACAAGTTGTAAGGTGCCTGCTCGTATGGCAGAGAGAATGAGACTGTTAGAGCTGAAATAATTTTTGTAATCATTATTTGGGAAAAGATTGCCCAGTTAGAAGGCTATAGAGTCTATGTACCATCTATTTTTTTTGGCATATCACACAATAAAACCTCATCAATTTGCTCTAATTAAGGGCAAATTATGTGTTGTGAGGCTATTCTGAATTAAAGTCTCAATAGAGAAAGGGATTATAAAGAAAATATAACTTTATCAATTCAAGTTCATAGAGTAAAATAGTTTCCTTCTCTTAATAGAAGAATTAGCTGTATTCTTGTAAAAGTACTGATAAATAAATATATATATATATACACTAAAATTAGTATTCCTACTGTTTAAATGCAAATGTAGCCACTAAATAGTTTCATTATTAAATAAACTTTTATTTCCTTTCTTTATTCTATTGTTTTCTTGATAAAAATATTGCTGACACATCTATACATGCTTACAAAATTTCCTCAGAACAAAATAATATCCAGGTCCTCGGTAGGTGACCCATAGAAAAATTATATTTTAGCTTGATTGCATTATTCTTTACTATTAATATTCCTATAAATTGAGTCAAAGTTTTCTTTGCCCCTTTTCTATATAAGAATCATTTTACAGAAGTAATTTTTGATTTTATGTTATTCCCAGTTGAGGCATGGAGAGGATAGGAAATTTGCTGAAGTTGCCCGAGTAGTAGTGTAAGAATTCAAACTCGTGTTCAGGTATTAAACCCTATGATCTTAACCACTTTGCTACAGAGCCTCCTGCTCTAATTAACTGCGTATCTCTGGCACCCTCATTGGTGCACAGGCATTGGCTAGTATTAACTCTCAAGAGCAGACTATGCATGTCTCTTCCAAATTTTCAGTAAGTGACCTCCCACTGGTTTCTTGAAACTGGCCATGGTGACATTCTTTACACTATGAAAATTGGCAGCACTGAAAATCAAGGCCTGCTTTTCCCCCTGGAGAGCTGTTTGTTCAGTATTAATCAGCACATCGTTGGGCACCATCTCTCTTCTTTGGGATCCATAGCAGTTATGGAACTAGGAAATTCCAGTCCCATGCTGATGGACAAGACCATCGTAACAAGCTGGGATATGGGACTGAATTAATACTTTGCTGGTTATTCTTGTGGAATAGAAGCAGGCTAACCCAGTGTGCACCACACAGACACAAGAACTCGTTGTCTCGAGGCTGTATGTGGTCCAGCCTCTATGTGGGCATGACACTCATCTACATGAAAAGAGTAACTATTGTCATCAAACCAGATCTTTTGTACTACCTCACATTCTCTCAGCCTCACCTTTACATCCACTCATGATGAGTCAAGGGTTCTGTGCAAACTTCTGCTAGATGCACACCGACAGTGCTTATCTCTAATACAGACAATGTGACTCTCACTCCTGTGCCAGTGCTTCTGGGACACCCCCTGTTGGAACTCACTTGGCATTTGCACATACACAATTCTCAACTACAGGGCACTTAAACTTGGGACAACTCTCTACCAACAGAGCATGGCAGGTGATGAATGCTTTTTCCTTTTGATCCTAGACTGACAAATGTGACATGCATTCTATCCTACTCCTCACAAGGTCCCAGGGCAATGAGCACCAGATATCCACAGCAGTGGTCAATTCAGCGATGCATCCTTATACTAGCTTTCCTTCCTTCCTCCAGTCTACTCTTGCCCTGTCTTTTACTTCTATTCCCTGGTATCGTTTTACAGATAAACCTCCCTGGTATCAGTTTTAACATGAACCTTTGCCTCTGGCTTTACTTTTGGGGGGGTATGTGGGTTAGGACCTCCCTCTTTAAGAACCTCCCAAAGCCAAGGCAAGAAGGCTTAAATTTGAACCAAGAAGAGGATGTGAATTCTTTCTTTCTCCAAGTATCTGGACACATATGGCATTCTTAACAAGCCTTAGCCTTTTCAGGGAACTTAAATTCTAGCAAGAAAGACAACCATTAAACAAACAATTATATATATATTTAATTTTTTCTAATAAATATTACAGAAAATACTAATTTATTTCAGTTGGGAGCATGTAAAAGTCAACACTTCACTTTCTTAGTGGTCCCTGAAATGCTCCTTTCTAGGAGGTGGGTATCTGGCATCCATTGCCCAAGGCAATAAATAATCAGCATTCAAAATCATAATCGCCACACTGGGCCGGCACTGGTCATCCCTTGAAAAATCAACCTAAGATCACAACAGCCAATCCAGGGGGGAAAAAAAGCAATCCTTTCATAAAAGAGACACAAACCTTACTACTCAGATAAATTTCCCCGTGGAAAAGACAAATCCCCAATTACTACCCAACATGTGCAAGACATAAAGCCTCACTCAGAGCTGGGGATCTGCACGATATTTAACAAATTACTAGCATCACAGCGTGTTGGATGGAGTTACAGGACCAGACCAGGCAGGGAAAAAAGAGAAGAAAAAGCCCCAAAGTGGTTGCTTTCAAAATCCTGCAGGAAGCCAAGTAACTTTTTGAAAATCTCCATTTTCTTCCTCCATTCTACCCATTGACAGACTCCAAGAACCCAGCTGATGACGGAGTTAAGAGAAAATAAATCTAATTATCTTGGATGTCTGGTTTTAGGTTTTAACTTTCCTTGATTCTTTTCTGTGGCTTTTTTCTCCCCAATGATAAAGACATTTAGAAGACCAGAATAAGAAACAAATGAAAAATATTGATCTTCTAAACACTCATACTGGTTTCAGTCACCACTATTCAAGGTACAGTTATGCTACAATTTGAGTATACTCTGGACTTCCAATGTAAAAAGTCTTCATTCCACACATAAATTTAGTCCCTGCTTTAATTAATTACTTCAAGAAAATTTACTGAGTACCTAAAATTACCAGGCACAGTGCTAGGCTTCTGGAATATAGCATGCAAACACTCATTTTTTCAATGTCCACTACATTCAAGTCACAGTAAATGGTACATCAATATTGACTGTAAAATTTAGTCTTGAATCTGACCTATTTTTCACAGGTACATAAGTCTGACCATATATATGCGGTCAGCATCTCAGGAAGATGTTAAAATTATATCAGGCCTTGGAAATAATCTAGTTTACTTGCCTTATTTTACAAGTGAGCAAACAGATTCCTAGAGAGCTGAAGTGACTTGCTCAAAGATACATAACAATTAAGCAGCTGTAACTGGGAAATTAACTATTCATACATTCTGGTTCTTCTTAAATCATCCATAGCCATTCTTTTTTTCCCAATTAATTCATTCACTGAATAGTTGGGGGATAAAATGTTGAATAAAACAGGAAAGATTGCTGCTTACCCTTGGGAGTATAAAACCTAGTACTTGAGACATATAAACATAAATAAATATATCCATCCATCCATCCATCCATACTCATCTATAATTTTGCTGCATTGATTATATGAAACCTACCCCTGATTTAAGTAAAGAATTTGAAAAAGCTTCTCGGAGAAAGTGAGCAGAGAATTTAAGAATGTGGAGACATTAAGGCGGGGGAGGGGCATATAGTCAATCACTGAGTTACCTCATTAAATATTACCTTTATCTATTAATTAATATGATTGAAAGAAATTGGACATGGCTAATCTAGTTATTTCAGTTAATAATAGCATTCTGTAAACTCCATGATAAAACAATTCGTTTGCTCAGCTTTTCTTTTGCCTACAGTTGGATCAAGGTCCAGATAGACATCTCAACACCCAAACCCCACTGGGGTTTACAGTATGAAAGATCTATTATAGCATCCCAGAAATGTAAGCATTTACTGTATAAAATTCTCATTTATCCTCCTTTCTCTCCTTTCCCCATTTCAACTAGTTAGGAAGAGGAAATCCTATGTGTGGACTAGAAAGAGAAAAAAAGATCTATTAAATAAAAGAAGTACATAAGTTAATGGTAATGTATTGGACATGCAATTTAAATTGGAAAACCAACTTAAATGAAAAGCAATTACTGACACTTTTAATATTAGCCAGACTAATAAAGCAGCAATTAGATGTCATTATATAGCTATAAAATTGGTTTGTAATAGATTGATTGCACCAAATGCTCGTACTGGTTTTTGATAGCCTTATGGACAAGAGGATTATTCTTTCATTTTGTTTTGAGGGGGAAAAATTCTAACAGTTATAACCCGTTTGAGTTCTTCCTTTTAAGTGGGCATCAAAAATAAGGCAAAGGAGCAAAAAAAAAAAGAAGAAGAAAAGTTACCAAGCAATTCGTATACCCAAGTATATTTATTTTTCCCAAGGGATCATCAACTGTTTCAGAATCTTCTTGCCAGAAGCAGTTTGGGGAATTCTTATAGCAGATTGTTCATTTGTTCACGCTTAAGGTAGGTGTATGGAGATGCTATGCTAAATAGATTTTTTTCTAAATTATATAATCAAATAAGTAACTGAGTAAGTGACCTCAAATTGTTGACATCAGACACTATAATTCCAAAGAACAAAGAAGAATCTCCATCTGCCTGCACCCCAGCCTCCCAATCTTCCTGCCTCCCCTGCCCTAGAGCACCACCAGATGTGGGGAAGCTAATCCATTTGTTATTAATGAGAGAAAAAACAAGCAGTGGCCCATGACCACTGAGTGACTGTGATAAAATTCCAAAAGTCCCCTTTCCTTGTCTTAGGTGGGACAGAACTTTAATCAATTTTTGCTGCAGAACTCCCTACATGATCAGACTGGAATTAAGACCACATTCTTCTGTAGCTCCTTCCCTTCCCATCATCCTATCTCATCTCTTCTCTCTTTCTCCTGAGAGCATTCGCTATGCTAATCATATACTCACAGACACCTGTCTTGAGCTCTCTTTCTTAAGGAACTTGATCTAAGACAAGGTTTTTCCTTTGTTTCCTTGACATTTGGTTGCCCCATTTACCATTCTCCTTTTTCCCCATATTGGACTTTTATCTGGGCCTCTTAGAATAAAGAGTTATATTTCCCAGTCTCCCTTGCAACTTCATGAGGCTGTGGGACTAAGTTTTGTTTAATGGGAAATAAACAGAGGTGTCTTTGGTAGCTTCAGGGAGTACACTTTCTTTTCAGAAGTCAACTCTGCATTGTTTGCCTCTTATTCCTCATTCTGTTACCTATCCTGCTACCTAGAATGGGGACACCAGCATCTTGGTCCAGGAGGATGAAAACCATACTGTAGGGATGACAGGATGGTGATATGAACAGGGTCCAGGTCCCTGAAGATATTGTGAAACAGAGCACGATATCAGCCCTGGATGGCACACCTCCAGAATTTCACATGAGAAAAAAATGAGATTCTGCCTTGTGTAAATCACTGTGATTTGGGGTTTTCTAATACTGTGGAAACTAACCCTAAAAATGTACAGCAGGTCAAGAATCGTCACATGCAAAATTTTGTCAGCTCTTATGGGTCCAAAATATCTGACATAATTGAAACAACTGGTAAAAAGAGAGGAAGCCACAGGAGAATAAAAATATGGTTTCAGATCATTCAGAACTCAAGATAGTAGGATCTAGCACTCACTGGCTTGAAAGAGGTTACAATATACTAATTTATCAGTCTTAATATGTGAGTTGTATGTTCTAAATTGGCCAATCTCATTGGGTTGGCTTGTACTTACAACACAGAACATTGTTTGAATAGTGTTCTGTAATGTACTGTGCATATGCATGTGTGTGCGTGTGTGTATGTGTGTGTATACTCACACATTGTACAAGTAATTTTTAAAGAATACCTTAAACGAGATATTAATATATACTAACGTTAAGATAAAGAAACTGTATAATTATTTTTCTTAATTTAAAATTATTTGCTTCCTCCAAATCTAAATGGCAAAACCATCACTCAAGCTTTAATTTTCTTAACTCTAGATAATGAAGATAGCAAGTTAGCTGAGACCCCAATAACATGTCAATAGAAGTGACTCTACAATGGTCTGGTATTTGGGGGTAGATGTCCTTGCCAAAATACAATTGGTTCATATTTAATGATGGTCAGTAAATTCATTCAATTACATAAGGATACTTTTGTGATTAATTCATCCTGTGGATTCAACAGGAAGTTGTGTAACTCAAAGCTAATACTGAAAAGGGAGATTACTGAGATATCTCTATAGCCCCGAAAGGGCAACTACTAATGCCACCCCCAAGAAATGTTTCCCCAAAGCAAACTAAGTCTCCCTGTTCCATTGTGTGTACTTCGGAAGATGTAATCGACTATTTGTTCATATGTAGAAGAAAAAAGACCTCAATACTCTCATGATGGGATTGAGAGAAGTAAGTGGATGTGACCCAAGTAATAGGCATGAATCTTTAATTCAGTGGACATTTAAAAGTTTTAGTGATATTTGGTGCCTCAAATTTATTCTAATCAATATTCTGTTGAACTGTATTTTCTTTTCAAAACTAATCAAAATAAAAATATTGAGCATCTATTGTACTCATCTATTCCATTATATAAAAATCTTCTAATTTTCACTTAACATTTTCTATAAGTTTGTTAATATATAGAGAATGTAATGCAAATGTAACCAAATATGTTAAGTGAATATATTTATTACATTTGTTTGTTTAGTGCATTTTTCTTCTGATTTTTAAAATTCCTATTCTTTTCTTGTTTTCTTTAAATTGAACATTTGTTGTAAACTATGGGTAGGTTTATGAATGGATATATCTTCAAAAAGACTATCAAAAGTCTTTTTTTTTCTTTTATCTTTCTTTTGCGCTGCTTCCTATGGGAGAATTCTTTCTTTTCACAAGCCAATAAAATGATCCATGGCTTGTTCTTTTTTTGTGTTACATCACATGGCTGTTTTTTTGTTCAAACAAGTAACAAACATCTACTAATTTTTGTTATGAAACTAATATCATGCTTCTTTCTACACTTTATCAAATTTGCTTAATTTATTTTTCTGAATTACACTCTATACTTTGAAAGTGAGGGCTAATTTCATCCTCACATTGCAATTGAAGACAAACAAATATAAAAATATTGTATAAAAGGAAAGCAGTATTCTTACTCCCAACCAAATGACTCATCAAATAACAAATCAGAGCAGCAAATAGTTATTTCAGTTCAGTAAAAAAAAAAAAAAAATTAGCACAGCTTCGGAGGTTTTGGGGATTTAAAAAACTAAATTTTTAGAAATGCATGTTCCATTAAAAAACAGATGAACTCAATTATGTAGAAAAATGCATAGAAAAAAAATGACCAGAAGGAAATACTCCAAAATTGTAGTAGTTATCTAAAAGTATATTCAGTAGAATGTACTTTTATTTTATTCTTTATTCTGCTATATTTTCCAATTTTTCTACAATATTCACATCAAATTTGTTCCTCTTTGTGTCCTGCATACAAAAGAGCAGACACAGAGAAAGTTAGGAAATTAACAAAAAAGAGGCATTGAGGTGGTGGAGTGGGAGGTTTTACCAAGCCTATGTTTTCAGGAAAAGCTTTAAGTGCTTAAAGAGGAGATGATCAGAGATTTGTGCATCATTTGCAGGGAGGAGATGGTTCCAGACTTCAGAATGTTTCCTGCAGAGAGACACCCACAGGCAAATCCTACTTGTCCCGTGAACAAGTTTAGCCCTGAAGGGGGAAAGTATGGTGTCCACAAAAGCTTAAAAGGAAATGAGCAGCTCTCCAGCCCCAGCTCTGCCCACCTGACACTAATGCACGCCTGTATGTCACTGCGTCCCTTTCCTTCGTCACCTGCAGAGCCTTGGCTTTGGAGAGGAAAGATTCTTATTAAAACTCTTCAAAAGACAGAAAATGCCTGGAACAAAGTAACTGTAACTGTAAAATGTCCTGAAAGGCCAATTAGAAATTGCAATACTGGGAGTTTTATTACAACTAACTCCTCCTTAATTATCAATCAATGGATTCTGTTAAAAAAACCCCTCATATTCTCTGCTGGGGAAATGATGCTAATTATTTTCTGTTAATTAAGGCTGTTCTGGGATTCAGACGTTCCATTCTTCAACTAAAAGATTGACACATCAATGCTAACATAATGTTCACTGCACCCTTCTAAAGTCTTTATAACCAGTGATAATAAATTAGTGCATGTTATTTTAAACCTCTTGAATAATCATGGCTTTGTCTGGGAATGAAAAATGTATACATACACAGTAATACATGTACTTTAATATGTTACTTAATACAGCCTTGCAAATATTTAAAGAGACCCTCTCTGAGATATTGTGGCTCACTTTCACGTTTTTATTAAGCAAAAATTAAATACAGTATTTATAAATGTATCTACTCATAGATCAGACAGCAGAGGATGGGTTTAAGATAATTGAATTCAGAAAATTTACAGATAATTTACTCTGTTATCAAAAGTAGTACATTTTGGAAATCTGCATGTCAAAGCAACTACTTGGCAATTATTTAATCAAATTATAGTATAACAAGGACACTCTTCCATGTTAATATTTTAAATATGATAAATATAAATTTGTGGTCCCAAGGCTCTCTCTTATTCTTTCTCAGAGTGAACAAGCTTGAACATGAAATGGAGCTCATGAGGGATCAGACACTCTGGCTTTAGCCTGCATGGTCCAGAGTAAAAAGTCTCAGAAGCTGTGTGACCCAAGGTGATAAACAGAATAAAACATTTGTTGTTAAGGTCATTAGACCTTATTTTCCCTATATGTCTGACTACTGTCAGTCACACACAAACACACACACATACACACACACACGTGGAATGCCCATTTCTTGTTTGTTCTTCCATCAGGAATGGAAACTGCAGTGGAAACTGCAGCTGAAATCCTATCGGAAACTCTAAAGAATTTGATCAATGAAATAAAACCCCTCTCTTCTTTGCCTTGACATTATCTATACTTTCCCACATGTGAAGAAAAAAATGCGGGAAATAAAGTAATGAATGATGGTGATTGCTTCCCACTACCGCTATGCTTCTACCACTTTTAGTGGATTTTCAAATTATAAGTTGAATGGAAAGTTTTGAGGAAGAGATGCAGGTGAACAGATTGAGACAGTGATATGAACACAGTTACTCAAATAAACCTACCAGTAGTGAATCTAAACAAATTCTCTTCCATTACATAATGCATCCTAAACTAAGCACTGCCAAACTGTTAAATGCGCTAAAACACCAGTCTATTTCAAGGAAATCACCACATTCACAATTTCCAACCATCTATATTTTTAGTTCAACATGTAATTTATCTCATGACCATCAACAACCTGGCAAATATTTACTTAGGTCCAAAAAGAAAAACATTTATTGAACCCATAGTAACATAGTACTAAATACAACATTTACTGAACAACAGAGCAATAGTTTAATTACTATTTATCTAATTCTCAAAACTGTGGGACAGATATCATTTTATAGACTAGGAAACTAATGCTGCAGAGAAGTTTAACAAAGGTTTAACAATTAACTCAAGGTCACAAGCCAGTATGTAGCAAAACCGGCATCCAGTTCTAAGTGATTATCATGTTCCTGGTCTGTCTACTCCCATCACAATGTCCTATTCAGTAATTATCTAGTTGTAACAAGCGCCTTTCTAGGTATTGAAGAAGTTTTGAAGATGTAGAAGATATAACTAATGATTATTTGGGGTGAAAGAACCCATAAATTAACTGAGAACTAACGATATAATGCCAAATATTATGTTACTTCAGTTAATAAGTAATATTTGCCAAACCAGTCATTCGTCCTTCTTGCCAACTTTCTATCTGGTCCGTACCATTCTTATATAGTCTTTGTCAGACGATCTTGCAATTATTCACTCAGTTAAGCTCACTACTAAAATGAGAGCCCCTCTAGGGCAAGGAGTATGATTCACTGACACCACAATGACACAATGCCTGCATCGGATCAGGCACAATAATTGTTTGAGAAAAAACTGGACATATGAGATGGCTTAACCCATAAGGCCACTCGCTCCTTTATTTAATTAATCCATAATGCCAGGCACTAGGCTAGGCTTTGGGAGTACAACCCCAAATAAGACAGTTTCTGTCTTTATGAAGCTTACAGTCTAAAGGGAAGATGCATTCAGTTGACAAGCAATGGAAACAGTGTGCTAAGTGATATGTTGGGGGATTAGAGACAGTTATGGAGTACCTAACCCAGACACAGGGGAATCTGTAACGGATAGGTCCTAATTCATTACCACCAGATTTGTTTAAGGCACTTAAAGCGGAAGAGGAGTCAAAGTCAACTTCCCGTACCTACAGGTGAATAGCCCCTGGGAAGAGGCACCTGAACAGCCACTGCTGTTATTCTCAGCTACAGAGGAAGGAATGAATGTAGCAATCAAATGACAAGACAGGGCATGCTAGTGAGCAAACGGTCTGAGCAGGGCTGAGTGAGTGACTGCTCTGTCACCATCTCCAGTGCCCCCAGGGCCACGTTACTCTCTGCAGGCACACAGACACTTTCACCCATCTGGAAACATAAGTCATCACTTCACTGTCCACTGAAAACATATTTATATGAGCGAAAGGTCAAGAATAAAAATCAGTTGCTTTGTGTATGTGGCAGTGCTTGCTGAGTCCATAGCACTGTCCAATTTTCAGCACCTCCAGCCTTGTTGGTCAAAGCCCAAACTGGCAGAAGTGCCCTGGCTGGATGTTGCCGTCCTTCTCCCCTGCAAATAAACAGAATATTTTTTACCTACGATAGGTGATTACGTGGCTTTCACTCAGCTCTTGTAATTCATTTGTACCTCCCGGCATTCATGAGTCATGGGTCTTTTACACTTGTCACAGAAAACTAATCCCTACCCTTCATGGGCCAGCTATCCTAAAGATGGCTGAACATGTAATTGCCTTGAAGTGTAAAATATTTCCCACATTATTTATTATAGCCATGCCTGCTAGCACCTCTATGGGTGAGGTTGTGTCAGCATTTTCATTATAACCCCCTATTTCTAGCAGTAAAAAATGTGCTCCAGGCTGAAACTCAGCACATGGAAAGTAAGTCCAGAAGGACAATTTTCTACTACTTTTTTTAAAAAAATAAATAAATTGGTTGGGGCGTTTTTAAAGTTATATGCCTGGAAGGGGGAAAATGTCATAAAATGAACTTTAAAAAGTTTCCCTTTTGTGCTCCCAAGTTCTAAGATTAAGAGGATGTGTGATAACGGTCCTCACCACTGATGCAGAAGGCCAAACCCATTTCTTTTTCTCTATCTTCGAGAAGCCAAAGGAAAGAAAAGGGGATGTGTCCAGTTCACGTTTAAAAATCCACTAAAGGAATAAGAAAATGGATTTGAGTCAGAAAAAACTAAGTGGCCCCAAATTTAGGAGGAGGGTCATCCCCCTGTATAGGGGCAAATATGGTCAGATATTGGGACACGATTAATGGCACCCTCTGAGCTGCTGATGGGTTAGAATTAGTTGTAGTAAAATGGAAAAAAAGATGGGATTTGGCATCAATAGAGCCATGCCCCTAGTTCTGCCATTTATTACACATGTGATTTTAGGAAACCCATTAAGACAGTCCACCACCATTGAGCCTCTGAGCCCTCAATTCAACATTAGAGCACCATTATTTCAAGTTGGCCACAGTTAAAAAGCATACGTTACTTGGAAGCTCTTATTAACGAGGTTGATTAGTGGGATCAATGACATGTTCTGAAAGACTAGCTTATTACGCGAGCTAATTGAGATCTAAGAAGTTAAGAGTCAGGTTAAGTAAGTTCTGGTGGTGGGGTACAGAGTAGTGAGAAGCCCAGGGCAGAAGGTACATTTCAGTGGGAAGAAACATTCACCCCCAGAATGAGGGGCAGTGGCTGGGGAACTGGGAGAGGAAACGTGACCAGAATGACAGTTTGGCTTTGTGAGTGGGTTTTAACATCCCTGTACATCATTTCTAGAATGGGTTGGTGATGATGCAGTGGGCTAGATGGTCAATTCTGGCATCTTGTTCTTGGTCATGTGGTCGTGTGCAACTTTTTTTTCCTCCCGAAGTCAATTTTTTTCCATATGTTATCTAATGTAATTTTATGTATTTACTACAATTTAACAAGAATTAACCCCCCGTTATGTGCTCAGTACAGTTCAAGGCACCATAAAGAATTCAAAAATGTATTATTCCCTATCATCTAGAAGATTGCATTCTTGTAGGAAATATAGACTTACGTACATGGAGCAGTGTCAACTCCTGGTGGTGGGTGTGATAATGGAAAAATATTCCCCCAAAAGATATCCACATAAATCCCTGGGACCTCTGAATGTTACTTAATTTGGAACAAAGGTTTTTGCAGGTGTGATAAAGGTAAAGGATCTTAAGGAGAAAATCCTGGACTATCCCTACATGCCATCACAAGCATTCTTATGAAGAGGAGTGGAGGAGAAACGTACATCGAGGAGGAGACGTGGAAGAGGAAAAGGCAGGGTGAAGATGGGGGCAGGCATTGGCGGGATGCAGCCTCAAGCCATCAAATGCCAGCAGCCACCACGAGCTGGAAGAGGCGAGGATCAGGATCTCTCCTAGACCTCTAGAAGAAGTGAGGGTCTGTTGACACCTTGATTTCTGACTTCTGGCCTTTAGAGCTGTAAGAGAATAAACGTCTTTTCTTTTAATCCACCAAATGTGTGGCAATTTGTTACTGCAGCCACAGGAAACTAACATAGTAGTGGGAAAGGACATGCTCCCCTCGTTAGTGCATAAGGAAGCCAAGTCTGGTGTGGATGAGAGCGTGGCATGAAGAGGAGGGACGCCAAAGGTCACGCAGACCAATTCGAAAGTTAATTTTGTTTCCAAATTACGGTTAATGTGATCCACGTCAAAGAGGTATGTTTCAGGGCAGCAGCCAAGTTTAATATTTACTTTGAGGATTTGCATTGTCCTCTATCTATAAATTGTCTCTAAGCATTTAAAAACCTATGTGTTTTATAATCGTAAATCTTTCCACTAACCTTTAGGTTAAGTTAGCTAAAATTACATTTTAGCGACAAATGAAACCCTTCCTCAAATGGCTGTACTATCTCTGGAAAGAGAGCGCACTCGGCTCTAGAGCAAGAGGCACCCTTCAATGTCTTCAGCGATGATGCTCACAGGCAACGTTCAAAACTGGAGCCTGAAAGATGACTCCTTCCTGGTCATTTTCGCAAATACCCGGATGTCAGCAGAGTATTAATTTCATAGGCAAAGAAACCTCCAGCTTCTTTACATGATCACTATGGCTTTACAAAAAGATTATTAAATTTTAATAGAAAGAAAAAAAGTTCATCTTTTCTTAATCTTGGAATTATTCAGTCACCACCGACATTCTCCAGAGGACGGATACCTTGAAGTGATTCAGCCAAAGTCAACCAAAATATTGGAAGAAAAGTAGATTTTGGTTAATTAAATTTTAAAATTAATTGATTAGACCAGAAACACTTCTGTTTTAACCCTTGTTGGAGGCAGTTTTTCGAAAGCACATTATCTCTGTTTTCTCCTTAATAAGTGTAGCCATTTAGGGAAAGGGCTCATGAATCTGTGGCAATGAAGAGGTTGGTCCACGGGGGAGGTGGGGCCACTTCCCAAATCCCCGTTACCTCCAATGTCATCTGCATGGTGGGCGGTTCCCTCTTTCACAGACACGTTTATGAGGTTGCGACATCGAATCAGAACACCGGTTTATTTATATTTATAAACTCTAATATGGATTAGGATTCTTGGGTTGTTGTGACCAGAGCATTCTCTTCATTTTGGTAAACCTCTGTATTCATACTCTGTATTTCTCTAAAAACTTATCAGATTTAGAAGTAACTAGTTTGTTGCTAAATGCCTTATTCCTCTGATAGAATATGAGCTCCATGGGGGCAGAACTCCTGTCTGTTTGTTCATTGCTGTGTCTTTAGCAAACACGGGACTTTAGCACACGTAAACACACCAAGTATACAGAAGTCTACTTACAGGTAGGATATTGACATATACCGGAAGCATTAGCAGTAGTTGGACAACTGATATATAAAACCCAATTGCTCTTTAGTCAAAGAAAATTGGGGTTTGAGGCACATGCATTCAAATATGAACAGACTTCCCAATCCTTCCCTTAGCATCTGGGAGATTCCACAGGGATAGAATCCTTTTCCCCTCCTCTGTCCTGGATTCCTATGGTCCTGGTGTTCAAGATCCGGAAGGCTTGGGAAAGCTGTTTCCTTGCACTATATTTAGATATTCTGCTAGAGGCAAACTGATGACTGATGACCAACTGCCCAAATGGGACAATTGCTTTCTGCATCTGTTCCCTGCTCAGGCAGAGGTGGTGCCCGTGAAAGAGTCACCTCCTTGGGGCAAAAGGTCAGGTTAATGATTGAACAGAGGAAGTTAAAAAAAAAACATGTTAGGATATGACTAGTTTGCCGGTGCTAAGTGTTACCTTTGCTTAAATAACCAGGGATTGAGTGGTGTGCGTGCTACTCCAAATCATAGACTAGAATTGTATTTTTAGAAATGACTTGAAGGATTTTAAGAGATCTTTCATCATTTTCTGCCATTAAACTTGCTCAACCTCATTTCTCCCCTCTCCCCAGCATGTCCACACTCCAGACTGGTCTCTGCTGCCCTCAGACAAGGAGACATCCCACGCTTATTTTGTCCTGTGGTTTCACATATGTTTTTCTCACTGCCTGGTTTTCCCCTTCCTTGGCCAAATTATGCCTCTTATTTACTTCTTTGTCAGTTTTATCTTTCATTTATCTCCCTTCCTCTGAATTCCTTCAATACTTTGCATCACACAATTTAGCAAAAAAAAAAAAAAAAAAAAAAATTCTAACTAGTATAACTTTTATTGAATCATGTATGTTATCAATAGTTATATTTTCTCAACATAGTTTGTAAAACTCCATGATAAGCGCTTTGAGGACAGGGTCAGTGTCTCATACATTTTCGCTAGCCTCCATCTCCACTCAGAATAGGGTCACTTGCATAACAAGTAGTCCATAAATAGTACCAATGATGGCTTTAAATTTATTAGATTTAAATGCAATTCCCATCTCCCACTGTAATGAGGGAAGCCACAGCTCAGGGGAAAATGAGATTCTTCACCAATTATTAATTCAGAAGAAACACTCCATACCTCCATGATATCAAATTGAAATACTTAGTCCATCTATTTACTCATCTCTCAAACATAAAGAAGTATACTTTTCCATTTTACTCCCTTCTTTTTCCATTTTATAAAGGAAGGGCTCTATCTATATGTCACAGATGCCTGTCTCCTACTCCAGGATTTTAAAATCTCTCTGTTTCTAGTGTGCAGCCAAGGTTGAAAACCCCTGACTTGGAAACACACATTTGAGAATCTGGGGATGCTTCTGGAAAAGAATCCCACCCCGTACAAGTGCATGGGCTACGTGGTGGTTGTAGAGATACAAATTGAGTATAACAGTGTTTCTGACATTAAAGATCTCAGAGCCCAGGAGAAATGTGTTATGATTCTTCATGGCTCCATAACAAAACACTCCAAAGTATAGTGGCTTAAAACAAATCATTTTCTTATATCTCACAATTTTGTTGGTAGGGAATTCAGATAAGTCTCAGCCTGGCAATTGTTTGTTGTGCCTGGTGTCAACAGACTTCCCTCCATGGTATTCAGCTGGTGGATGGGCTGGAGTGTCCACGTATCTGCAGACTTGGAAAAGATGCTAAAGGCAGGGCACAGCCAGGGCTGTCAGCAGGTGTGCCTGTATGTCCTCCTCAGCATGGTGGCCACAGAATAAAACTGTTACACTGTCGTTGGCTTTCCCCAGAGCAAGTATTCAAGAGATAAGAATCTACCAGTCTCTTAAGGTCCAAATATAAAAACAGGTGCAAGATTCTGGATCACTTTCAACATATTCTGTGGGTCAAGCAGTCCCTGAGTCCCTGGTTTCAAAGGGACAGAACACAAGCCCCACCTCTCAGTGGGAAAAGTTTCAAGGGATTTGTGGTCATTTTTAATGTGTCGCATACAGTCATAACACGAGCTTGACTGTCATGCTACGCAGAAAACAACTATTCATATAAAAGAGACACAGATAAGTACTGGGAATGTTTAAAAATGGAAGGGATTACTTCCATGTGGGAAAGTAAAGAATATTTTCCCCAAAGAGTTGGTATTCGGGTTGAGCCTTGAATGATGGATAGAACATATTTTGAGATGCTGAGTTGAGAAGAAGCAGGAAGGACAGTAGAAGTAAAGTCAAAGTATTAGGATATCCCACAGTACATGTAAGAAAGAGCAGGTGTCTCCCTCTTCCTGATGAACAGATGTGATTGGAAGTAAGGCTGTCTAGGTTAGAAGTAAGAATGTCTACATAGCTCTGGATTCCCAACGCTTCTGAATGGATGGCTAAGGAGTTTGAGCTTTATTCTATAAGCAAGTATATAAGAACTCATATACTCAACCAGTTGCTGGGAGCAGGGAAGAGAAGAGTGGGTTCTTCAGATGAAGGGGTTCTCTAGATTTGAAGAAATTGTGCAAGAACCATATATTTATAAAATTAGAGTCCATCCCTCTATATGAGAAAATGAGGCTTTGAGAAATTAGTAACAGTAATAATAATGGCCATTTATTGTTTACTATTTGTCTTACTCTATGCTAAGTCTTGACTTATATTAACTAATTAATCCTTACAACAACGCTTGGAGGTCTATACTATTATTACTACCTTCTGACAGACGGGGAAACTAAGGCAGACAGGGATAAAGGAACTTGCCTGTGGTCACAGCTATAGTGAGCCATACACCTAAGTGATTGGTCTAAGGTCAAACCGTTGGTCAGGAAACATAATAGGATTTGAAGCCAAATCTCCCAAGTCCCATTCCACTTCTTTTCCCACCTGACAGTACTAAGGAACAAAGTAATGTTCCTCTCTTAGTCTATTTTCTATTCTCTGAGGTTTTTACACTTCATTTTCACATTCTTTCCTCTACCTCCTCGGCATGATGTGTTGCAGAAGAATGTTTGATCTTTGTCACCATCTCTACCCTTCTCCAGCTCACGCTCTGAAACGCCCTGTCCTTAATAATATTCCCACATTTTTATTCTAGGGAATGGATTCTAGTTATTTTTAAAGAAAGAGCAAGAAACACTTGAGATTTTTTTCTAAGTAACATTTGAATCAATAAGAAATACACACAGAGTAAATTCTGTTTTCTCTCTGAAAATATAAACTGTGGGAAGCTTATGGGGTAAGAGGCTGCTGGCAGCTGCATCTGTAGATGCTTCTCTAAATGTTTTCATTTGCACTTACAGGACTCAATTGACAAAAAGCATGGATCATCCCCAAAAGGGATCAAAGGAATGGCTGTAGGTGAAGGACACATGCCCAGTTGACCATAATAACATCCTCTCAGAAATAATGTGCTGAAGTTATGTATCTTTAAGGCTAAATCGATACATAAATTCTATCTGTAGAGCACCTAGGTCATGGACCCCAGATCAGTAATCAAATAGAAAATAAGTGGGGAAATGCACAAAGAAAATGAAAGAAAATAACTTTTCCACAGCCTGAAACTTGACCTTGAGATGCACCACAAAAGTCCAGTTTCTTTCATCTTCCTAATCCTTCCTGGTAAGAGTGAGGGCTGATAGGAGGATGAGATTTTGTAAACAATATCTAGATGTCTTATTCTTTTACATATATTATACCCAATTCCTTTCTATAAGCAAGAGTAGGATGGGGAAGGGAGTATGAATAAAATAAAATTTGTTTAAAGGCCATTAGAGTAGTCGAGTTGCAGCAGTGGGTTCAGATCCCACCTGTAGCAAGTAAATGAACTTCTCTCTGTCCCCTCATCATTAAAATAGGGAGAACAGTAGCACTTACTCAAAGAATCATTGCAAATATTAAATATGTTAGTATCTATAAAATTCTTCAAACAGTACTTGGAATACAGTAATTGACTAAACTTCTTAATTTTGCCTTCTCACCCCCTCACCTTTCTGGCATCAACCCCTCCTGCCTCTACAATGCTCATCCTCTCCAGGTCCAGCCCTCCAGCCTGAGATACCTGTACTTTCATCCATTCTGCCAGGTTGCTCTCCCCCAGGGTTCCTCAGGGCTGCCAAACTCTACTCATCCGGGGATCTGCAGGCACCGGTCTTCCCTGACTGCCTCATCTCAAAAAGCCCTTCATGTTCATTCTGCTTCACACCCTGCTTTTTGTTCCTTCAGGGCACTGACATCTGTCTACAAATTTGGTTATTTACCTACTATCTATCTCTCCCACTAGCAGGCGTGCTCCATGAGCACAAGCCCTTTGTATATTCCTGCTGTATCCCTAGTGCCTAGAAATATGCCTGGAACATAACAGTTGCTCAGCAAGTATATTCGGAGTGAATGAAAACTAAAGAGATCATGGAGTATTGTATATTGTCTCCAGGGTAAGACGTGCTGAGAATAATAATACACTCTTCTACCTGAATAAACAAGCCGATACCCGGGAAGGAGGGCTGTGCATGACTGAATAATTGTCTAAGGTATTTGGTCAATAGAGTCAGTGCATCTGAATGACATGGAGAAAACATCTTTCCAAACTTGGCTTATTTTTCTCCCATAAACAGATTAGGGGATTGACTCATTAGCAAAATAGTTTCAACACCTGATTTTGAGAGGGCTGCTCTTCTAGTTCATTCTGAGAATCCTTCCGCATAATTCAGATGAAGATTTTCACACAGAGTATGTAAAGCCATCAGGAAGCAACATGGTTCTTATGACACTGAATTTATAAGCAACCAGTGATAGAGATAGGTTCAAAAACCTTCATTATGGACAGACTGGTCTGATGAATAATATAAGCTTCTACAAGATGAAACGCCACTAATCGACATGCTTTTATTACATACTTTGGTTTTAACATGACCCTATCATTGTCCTATGGAATACAAAAGAATATAAGGCACAATCTATAGCCAGAAGGATATATAATTCTTGGATAAGCAAAGCCTAAAATATTAATTAATTGGCAGAAAAGGCCACCATATGATATGACTTAATGTGTTGATACTGTATTTCTCAAAGTTACCCAATCATGAGAATTACCTGGGTTTCTTTTATAAAAACACACATTTCCAGGTCCAGTCACTGGAGATTCCAACTCACTACATCGAGGTGTAGCCTGGGAATTTATATTTTTAATAAGTGCCCAGTGAATTTTATGATCGGGCAAGCTTGGAAATATTTTTCTGAAATAATAAAGCCATTGCTTCATTAACTGTAAAAGGATTTGGAGAAAGTCAAGTTCAATGTGGGGGGACAGCATCAATAAAAGCTTAATAAAATATGTCATTCTTTTTCTCATCTCATCCACACTGCCGAGCTTTTCTAATGAATGCTGCTGTCTGCCATCTGACCATCTCTCCTGTCCTTAACCTGCAGCAATCTGGATTTCGCCCTCCCTATGTACCCTTCACCCTGAATTCCTACTCCTCACCATCTAATCGCAGAAGGGTCTTTTCTCTTCTCTGTTACTTCTCAGAAGCATCTGATGGAGAAATTCTTCACTCTTTTTTCTTTCCTCTGACCCCACACTTCCCTTATTCGCCAACCTCTCCTGTTTTTTACGTTTCCTAAAGTTCCTGTGCTCTTTTTCTAAACTTTTTTTTCAAAGATACTAATTTACCTAGCTATATGTCTTCTTCACAAAGGTCTCTAGCATGTTTTAAACCAATCCTTGGATATTCTATACTGCAAGGTATTTCTTAAAAATTTTGTTTTTTTCCCAACCGGATTGGCATTTTTGGAGAGAACAGCTACCTTGAATTAAACAATGATTAGCTTTGGCAATAATAGTGCAAATAAGATGCATGTTAATTAGTGTGTCCATTGCTCTTTTCTACCATAGACATATTGCTATAGTTTGGTCTATAGTCTTGAAATATGCACATATTGTATTTAAATAAAACAGACACATTAAACATATCTTGTTGTGCAAACCATGCTAATACACAAATTCAGTGCTAATACAGTTATTGTTAAGATCACTGAGTATGATCTATGGTTCTCCTGATAAGTTATCTGATTTTTAAAAATGGAATTCTTTAATAATTCTTGCTGACAGCTCAATTCCATAGGTTTTAATTTTTACATACAGTTCAAGGCAAAGTATTAGTAACCTATTAAGTGCGGTTAAAATTTGCTCTTCAAAAACTTAAATTTGGTTACCAAAGGGGAAACGTTGCGGGGAGGGATAAATTAGGAGCTTGGGATTAACAAACATGTACACACAACACTGTATATAAAATAGATAAACAACAAGGACCTTCTGTATAGCACAGGGAACTCTACTCAATATTCTGTAATAATCTATATGGGAAAATAATCTGAAAAAAATGAGTATATGTATATGTATAACTGATTCACTATGCTATACACCTGAAACCAACACGACATTGAAAATCAACTATACTCCAATAAAAATTAAAAAAATAAATAAATGCATAAAACAGAACACAAAACTAGCATTTATTAAGCCCCTCATAGCCTCTGCTAAAACATCTGACTACCAACCATTGCTTGGTTATTTGGTTGGCTCCTCCACGTATGACAAGGACACAGACTTTGGGAGAAGAACAGTCGGTTACCACAACATCACCAATGAAGTCTTGAGCAGGCATAGTTTTCAATTGTAGCTGTTATTATTGGGATCAAAAAAAAAAATCATAGGCTTACTGTCAGATTTTGACTTTATCATTTTGTTTCTGGATAATTGTTAGGTTGCTATTATTTCCTTTTTTAAGATTTGCTCTTCCCCAAGTCTATTAATCGTCTGCAAGTGGCCTTAAGTCAGTCACAGTCAAATCCATGTGGGATCTCGTGCCTCGGAAGGCAGAGAGGAGCCTTAGCATCAATGAAGAGTACCTGACCCAGCTTCCAGGACTGGGTCTGTGAGCACCAGCTTTCAGGCCCGCGACAGTTTTAATAACTCACACACATAGTCAGATATGTACCACTGACATCTCTGGGAAGAGCACTGGGATTTGTGGTGAAGACCCAGCCGAGGCTACAGATCTTTTCTGAATCACGCCACCAAAGAGCTTACAGTTTCATGAAGCGCTTCTCTGTAGAAAACAACCCTTGGGAAAATAAAAACATCGTAGTTTCTTGTTTGGGTTGTTTTCTTTGTTTCTTTGTTTTTGTTTTTGTTTTTTGACTTCTTTCATCTTTCAAGACAAATGATATAAAAATAATTTTCAAATAAAGTATGTGTGAGTCTTCTTGGCACTGCCTTTCTTTGCCAGGTTGAAGCAATTCCTCACGTAAACTCAAGTGCTCTGACACCACCTCAAAGTGACCTGCTTTTGGACTTCAGCATAAAGAACCTTCTGGTAAACCCTTCCCTGCCCAATAACAACTTTCAAAAAGAAGTAAAACTAAAAACATAAATGTTGAGGTGGGGGAGTGGTAATCAGTAGCTACCAAAGAATATGGGCGAAGATATTTTAAAAATACATTCATGTATCAGGCAAGCCTTCATTAGAGCTGGGAAATATCTTTTCTTGCTTGAATACCCTATAGTCTGTGACTGAAGAATTCTTCTTAGTTTAATATCTCTATGCTTGCCCGCTTAAAAGCAGAAGAGACCAAAAGTATACTCAGTTCCACCCCAGCTGGGTGATACTGGATAAGTAGGAGAACCAGCATTTCTTGACCACCCGCTGTATTATCTGATACTTTGCCTTCTTTATCTCATTTTATTCTCACTATAACTTTATATGGTACGGATTTGTATTTTATATTTTACAAATGAAAAATGTAAAATCCAAGAAGCTTCAATAAATGATCTAAAGTCCCCCATTACTAAGTCTGGATTCAAAGCAAGGTCTATATAAATCCCAAATCCATGATTTTCTAACTTTTCCATCTATTTCTAAGGAAAAAAATAGTTCCGTTTGCTAATTCACCTGGACTTTTTAAGGATAAAAAAATGTGTATGTGAAATTGCAGGTTAGGGAATTTTGGCACCGTAGATCTGTATATAATTTGCAGTAAATTTCCTCTCTCCTCCCCTTCCCTTCCCTTCCTTTTTCTTCTCCCGGTTCTTTCCTTCCTTCTTTCTGAAACACATGCATACTGATAACATAGGACCCAAGACATATTTTCAACAACATAATGCAACCAAAACACTTGTTTCTTAGAGTCTTTGCTAATCTATATTAATTTTGTATTTTTTCCAGGTTAGTCATCCATGTTTCCCAGAAAATATCCAATGAAAGCAAGAAGAGTCATAGCTACACCACCAGTCACCATTTGAAAATCTAGCTAAGAAAATGAGCTTGCTTTAAGTCAACAACTTTGCTTCTCTGAATTAATATTGCCAACCTTTCCAAATATTCCTAAGACCTATGATACAAAAAAGTTAATATTTGTTTAATTGATTTGATCAATAAATAGCTATGGTGAACAACGCTATACTATTGTTCTTCCTATGTTATTGCAGGTGTGTTGATGGGGTTCAGAGTGCTATGGGTTTGGATCATAGCAGCGGTACACAGCTCTGCGTATGGCAGAGAGCAAGAAATACAGTTTCTAGCATTCTAAAGCATGCTCAAGGGAGTCATGGTGAATCATAAGACTGTAAACTGCTCAAGGGGCACATAGTGGAAGTAAGTCTTTACTGGAGTCAACTATGAACTGGAAGTCCAACCCTGCCTCTTCCAGGTATGTGCCCTTGGAAAGTGATTTAATTTTAAATCAAATAGTGTACAAAGAACTTAACACAGCAACTATTATTGTTGCTGCTTTGTTTTTTGTTTTGTTTTGTTTTGCACTTTTTTTGAATTCCTGAAGATCTCAGTAATGCATTGAAGATGATAGTTTTCGTGATAGCCAAATATTTGTTGGCTGATTTTATTTCCTTGATCAGACTGGCTAAATTCCCAGTCACATCTATATGTGACACTACTGCAAACAGGAATTTTTTTTTTTTTTTTGGGAAAGAAGTTTAGTGGAAGAATGTATCCTCTACCACTTCTGAGTATTCTCAATGTATTTCAACTAAATTTCAAAGCATCCTCACCATAGTTACCCAATTTACCCTTATTTGACCCAGCACAAATTTCTATATCTTGAGAGTCAGCGTAAATGTTTCATAAAGCTGCCCAAAGCATATGCGGTAAAAATCAAAAGAGGAGCCAGAAATCAGTGTGCCAGAAATACAATACCAGCCCAATGCCTCTTATGTTTACTTAAAATTGTTTGTTTTGAGAGCTTATTGGAAAAGAAGATTTTTTTTTAAAAGGAAGGGATAAACTTGAAAGACTATTTGTGATACATACAATATAAGCCTCAACACTAAGAAATTAGAGAAAGCTTCTTGTTAGTGATTTCTTTGTAGTTATAACTGAGATTCAAGAATGTGCAAACAGCCAAGCACAACTATAGAGTTCAAGATTTTGGTAGAATTAACCTTTAAGAATTTAATAAGTAACTCTTAAGAATTTAAGAATTAATCCTTAAGAGTTTCTGAGACAAGGAAAAATAACTTTAGCATCCTCTAAGGTCTTATATATTTCTCCTTAAGGTGGGTTAGAATTGCCTGATCAATACCTAGCATGATGCCGTGTTTCCCTTTTTTTTTGGCCGAGCCACGCAGCATGTGGGATCTTAGTTTCCCGACCAGGGGTGGAACCCCCGCGTCCCCTGCATTGGAAGCGCGGAGTCTTAACTACCAGACCCCCAGGGAAGTCCCAGGGCTGTGTTTCTTTAGCAGGTTAAGAGGAATACTCCAAATATCTTTCTCTATAATGCTTCGTGGTTACACAATGGAACATGATATTTCATGTATTTTGTATTTTTCACGTAATACTATCTTCTTGATGACTTAGCATTTTTATGTTTCTTGTCCCTAGAACCACTAGGAAAAGTGATGTCATCTGTAGGTGTGGTAGCACATGGTTAGAAAGAAGCAAGTGTAGGGTCCTTCCTCCACCAGTGGCTCCACCACCAGCCTGCCTCATCAGGAAACAGGGGCGATCGCATGACGCAGCAGGTAAACGAGCAGGTCTGTACTGAGTCCCGGTCTCAGAGGTAAACTGGTGACACAAAGCGAGCAGTCCAGGATGCATACCCTAATTATGAATTAATGACGAGTGGTGAGTCAGAATGATGGGGAAATGATCTAACAATTACAAGGGGACAGAGGTGGGTGTGGAGGCTGACGTGTAGAAAAGGAGATCTCACTTGGAGCTTGAAATATAAATCCCCCCCCAAAAAACCCTTAAAGATGACACTTAGCTTGTTGAATCCCTCAGCCTTAGTAGATAAATGAAGCAAGGGTTAAATTTCGCAACTTCTGAGCCCAGAAAGATCAATAGCCTAAGTTACTTGGATCCCTTCCGAAGTGTGTACCTTTTCTTCTCCCTTCCTTCCTCCCGTCATCTTTTTTGCCTGTGACATTTTGCTCCTCACCAAGAAAGGTAATGTGGTTTCTTTAAGAAAATACTTATAGTAATAAAAAATGACTTTAACAGCA